>NW_022167636.1:0-1242 GCF_008728515.1 Papio anubis | reverse complement strand
CTTTATCTCAGTCCAATTATGTACAGTGCTGTTAAAAGGAACAGGAGCAATACAAAATTGGGTAGTGTTCCAATCACATTTCAACAAAACTTGGGTATTCAACACTGTTAGCTGATCTCCCAACCAAGAAACCACTTGCTCCAGATTATCCACTCGTTCAGTCAAATGAGCATCTATGTCTCGTTGTTGCTGCCACAACAAATATGATTGTTCTTGCCATTGCTGCACAAATTCTGCATTTTGTATACTCTGGTGTAGAGCTAATCCAGCAACAGTGGCAGTGGAAGCAATTGCTACAAGTCGTATCACCGTGGTCATGACGATTCCAACCATCCTCCAACTGCGGTGCACAAGATCTTACATAACCTTGTAAATTTGAGTAACCCCAGTAGATTCACTCCAAGTACATGTTAAATTACAGGTAGCCAGGTTTCTTTTCTGGCTCTTAGTATATATAAATCGGTGAGACTTATTCCAATTATTATTCCACCAAGTAGTATTTATACAACTTAAGAATGTACAACTGTTTGTACAGTTAACTACCCCTGTATTATTATCCCATTAAAAAATTCCTGTCAACAACAAGTAAGGCTTTCTTACACATGCAATAACACATCTAGAACTATTTTGATGCAAAGATATATAGAAAGGGTTAGCAATATTAGAAAGATTTAAGGACTTGTTTCCTGTGAAAGTGAACGTCGGTTAACCAGCAGCTATCAACTTCCAAATATGACCTTGTATTTGTGAGGTATTAGCCAATGTGGCATAGGGGGTGATAGACCACCATCATGCCAAATAATAGTTTCATTGTCATCTGCAGAAATGCTGTGATTACCTTTATGCCAACGAAGATTGACATGGCTGAATTTAGTCTGAAAATCTCCATGTACACTCCAATCTGTAACAAGGTATTTACTACTCTTCCCTTATACTTCTAACAACAATCGTGGCCCACTACTTCTACATCTAGTCCACTGTAGTTGGGAAACACCTCCGGACACATCAGGGATAGGGCATAAAGATAATGTACTTGGCAGAGTTTCATTAAGTACTGCAGTATGATTATACTTAAAACTTTGAGCCACAATAATCATAGTAAAGGCAGAGATGTGACTATGGTTATAGCGAACAGTCCAAGCCTCATGAGAAAGATGCAGACAATGTGGACTACTCCCAAGACATATAGGCAACACTTCAACCCCAAATTGATATGAACTATTTACTGTGCCAGTGTTTAAT
>NW_022167635.1:0-1243 GCF_008728515.1 Papio anubis | reverse complement strand
ATTGGGTCAGACAAATCCATCCTGTCCTGAGAGCCCCAGGCCCCACTTTGATCTCTAAACAGATAGTCCTCTTCTCTGAGGCCTCCCTTTCCAAGCCTGCCTGGGCGGGTGTCCTGTGACTTGACAGTGGCTCCCCAGCCCAAAGCCAGCCTCCTTCATCTGTGACTTAGTCTGTTGTAGTGGTGAGCTGCCACATCCAGGTGTGACCGTTGCTGAACACTTGTGCCCCTTCTGTGGTATGCCCTGCCCTGTTCTATAAATACCTATAAATACTCTGTGGTATGCCCTGCCCTGTTCTATAAATACCTATAAATACTCTGTGGTATGCCCTGCCCTGTTCTATAAATATCTATAAATACATACATACATATACATACACACACACACACACACACACACACAACCCACACATGGCTGACCGCCTCGCCTCTAGCGCTGGGAATCAGTCACCATGCTGTCCTTGTGGAATCTTGTGGCCCAACAAGAGAAAGCTCTCCCCTGACATTCCCCTCCAAATTGCACCACCTCCAGTGAGCCTCCCTGTCATGCGCAGCCTGTGGACAGCCAGCCTCCGCCATCCCTCCCAGCCCCCACCAAACATGGGGGTGCTGTGCAGGCAGCCGTGTGGACTGAAAGTCTCCACCAGTCCTGTTGTCCCTCAGCTGAGAATCAAACCCATTTCTGGATGACAGGGAAAGTGTCCTCCGCTGGCTGTGTTCTCTGTGGAGCTCAGGGGAGGGAAAAGGCCAAGCCATTTCTAGGGTGCTGTTGGGAGTGGTGAAAAGGCCACACCCTTTCCAAGGGACACTTTTCTTGGAAAGCCCCTGGAGCTCAGGTGGCACTTGTGCTGTGAAGCCTGCTCTGGTCACTAGGGTGCAGGGTGATGAACTCAGCCTGGAGGGAGCCCGCGGGGCAGCTGGCACCCTGGAGGGACAGATAGAACTGGTCATGAGGTGCACTGAGGGACAGACAGAACAGGCCACCAGGCGCAGACAGGAGAGGGAGGCAGGGGGACAAAATGGAAGATGCCTGGGGTGGATGGAAGTCAGTGCCCTTGAATGCTGGTATCTGCCTTCCTGGCCACCGGTAGATCAGGCTTCTGAGCCTGTTGGCTGTCAGGGCCTCACTGTGCCCCATAGGCATCATGGCAGTCCCAATGAAATCCACCAGGTGTCACCAGGCAGCATACAGGTAACAGGCCTGGAAGGTCCCCAACAGCTGAGCTGGACATGCTCAGACACTC
>NW_022167634.1:0-1243 GCF_008728515.1 Papio anubis | reverse complement strand
CATGCTATTGTTGCACGAACTCTGCATTTTGGATACTCTGATGTAACGCCAGTCCAGCAACAGCAGCGGTGGAAGCAATGGCCACAAGTCCCACTACTGCTGTTACAACGATCCCAACCGCTCTCCAGCTGCGGTGGACAAGATCTTGCATTACTTTGTAAATCTGAGTAACCCCAGTAGATTCACTCCAGGTGTGTGTCAAGTTCACAGGTAACCAGGTTTCTTTTTTAGCTCTTAAAATATATATATCGGAGTGAGTCTCATTCCAATTATTATGCCACCAAGTAGTATTTATACAGCTTAAAAATGTACAATTGTCTGTACAGTTAACTACTCCTGTATTATTATCCCATTTAAAGATTCTTGCTAACAACAAGTAAGGTTTTTTTTTTTTTTAACACAAGCAATGATATATCTAGATGTGTTTCGATGTAAAGATATATGGAAAGGATTAGAAAGATTAGTGATATTTAAGGACATGTTTCCTGTAAAAGTAGACATTGGTTTACCAGCAGCTAGTAACTTCCCTATATGACTTTGTATTTGTGAGGTGTTGGCCAAATGTGGCATAGGGGGCGACGAGCCACCATCATGTCAAATAATAGTTTCATTACCATCAGCATAAATGGTGTGATTATTTCTATGCCATCGTAGGCTAATGTGGCTAAACTTAGTCTGAAAATCTCCATGCACACTCTAGTCAGTGACAAGGTATCTGTAATTCCTACCTTTTACCTCTAATAATAATTGTGGTCCACTTTCTCTACATTTAGTCCACTCTAATTGGGAAACACCTCCGGACACGTCAGGAATAGGACATAAGGATAATGTAGTAGGCAAGGTTTCATTAAGCAGAGCAATATGATTATATTTAAAACTCTGAGTAACAACAATCATAGTAAAGGCAGCAATGTGACTATGATTTTAGCGCAAAGCCCAAGCCTCATGAGAAGGATGTAAACAATGTGGACTGTTCCCAAGACATATAGGTAACCCTTCCATCCAAAATTGATATGAACTGTTTACTGTACCCGTGTCTAACTCAGGATCCTGGTTTTAAAAAGGTGATGGCATCCAAGTAGTATCATTAGTAAATACTAAAACTTCTTTGTCTCCCTAGGCCACACCTTGATATAAGGGTGGAAAGGGAATATAAGTCCAATATGTGAATTCTCCAGTTGTTATTTGGCAATTCACTACAGCTAGTATAGCCAGAAATAAGGTCAGTGAGGTTTTGGGCTGT
>NW_022167633.1:0-1243 GCF_008728515.1 Papio anubis | reverse complement strand
TGGTCAGGCTGGTCTTGAACTCCTGACCTCGTGATCTGCCCGCCTCAGCCTCCCAAAGTGCTGGGAATACAGGCGTGAGCCACCGCGCCCGGCCACCCATCTAGTTTTACTTTTTGCAGAGACAGGTCTCTGTGTTGCCCAGGCTGGTCTTGAACTCCTGGGCTCAAGCAATCCACCTGCCTTCGGCTCCCAAAGTGCTGAAATTATAGGTGTGAGCCACTGTACCTGAGAGGTCTTGCTTTTCTACCCAATCTGATCACCTCTACCCTGTAATTAGGGTGTTAAGAACATCTAAGTTTGGTTGGGCGCGGTGGCTCAAGCCTGTAATCCCAGCACTTTGGGAGGCCGAGACGGGCGGATCACGAGGTTAGGAGATCGAGACCATCCTGGCTAACACGGTGAAACCCCATCTCTACAAAAAATACAAAAAAAAAAAAAAAAAAAAAAAATCCAAGTTTAATATGATTGTTAATACAATTAGATTTGGGTCTATCATCTTGTTTTTATTCATCCCATCTCTTTGTTCTCTTTTTCCTTTTTCTGACTTATTTTGGATTAGTCAATATTACTTTTATTCCATTATATCTCCTTTACTGAGTTATTAGCTATTTCTCCTTGTTTTATTTTAGTGGTTGCTTAAAGGTTTATAGCGACATCTTTAACCTATCACCATCTACCTTCAAATATTATACCATTTCACAGAGAGTGTAAGAGCCTTATATTAATAGGCCAGGTGCGGTTGCTCACGCCTGTAATCCCAGCACATTGGTGGGCTGAAGCAGGCAGATCATTTGAGGTCAGGAGTGCGAGACCAGCCTGGCCAACATGGCAAAACCCCGTCTCTACTAAAAATACAAAAATTGGCCAGGTGTGGTGGTGCATGCCTGTAGTCCCAGCTACTCGGGAGGCTGAGGCAGGAGAATCGCTTGAACCTGGGAGGTGGAGGTTGCAGTGAACCCAAATCATGCCACTGCACTCCAGCCTGAGCAACAGAGCGAGACTCCCTCAAGAAAAAAAAAAAAAAAAAAAGAACCTTACATTAATATACTTCCAGGTTGGGCACAGTGGCCCATGCCTGATAATTCCAGCACTTTGCAAGGCTGAAGTGGGCAGATCGCTTGAGTTCAGGAGTTTGAGACTAGCCTGGGCAACAAGATGAAACCCTGTTTCTACCAAAAATAGACTTTATTTATTTATTTATTTTTTTTTTTTTTTTTTTTTTGAGACGGAGTCTCGCTCTGTC
>NW_022167632.1:0-1243 GCF_008728515.1 Papio anubis | reverse complement strand
CATTTTTTCTTTCAATTATTTATTCTAACTCACATGTCCTAAAATTCATCTTTTCAAAGCACACATTTCCATGGTTTTTAGTATATTCAAGAAGTTGTAATCCATCCCCATTATCTAATTCTAGAACATTTTCATTACAAAAGCAACCCTGTGCCCATTAACAGTTACTCCCCATTCCACTCTCACATCAGCCTATGGAAATCACTCATTAGTTTTCTGTTTCTATAGATTTGCCTGTTCTCGATATTTCCAATAAAAGGAATCACATAGTATGTGGCTTTTTTGTGTCTGCCTTATTTCACTTAGCATAATGTTTTCAAGGTTCATCTACATTGTAGCATGTATCCATACTCTTTTCCTTTCTATGGCTGAATAATAGTCTATGTATAGATAACATTACATTTTGTTTATCTCTTCACCAATTGATTCAACTGATGGGCATTTCGGTCATTTCCAATTTGGGGCTATTATGAATAAAGTGCCTATGAACATTTGTGTACACATTTTTTGGGGGTATGTTTCACCTCTCTCTTGGGTAGATAACTAGGAGTGGAATTGCCAGGTCATTTGGTAGCTATATGTTTAACTTTTTGAGGAACTGACAAACTGTTTTCCAATGCACCCACCAGCAATGCAGGAGGGTGGCAATTTCTTCACATCTACTCCAGCACTTCACTTGTAGTGTGCTATGATTTGTTCTGATACCCATCCTAGTGGCTTTAATGTTATATCTCACTGGGGTTTTTAATCTGTTACCCATTCTAGTGGCTATAATGTTATATCTCACTGGGTTTTTCATCTGATACCCATTCTAGTGGCTATAATGTTATATCTCACTGGGGTTTTTAATCTGATACCCATCCTAGTGGCTATAATGTTGTATCTCACTGGGGTTTGCCTAACGAAAAATGATGTCGAGTCTTTTTTGCCCATTTTTAAATTGGTTTACTTCTTTTTTATGATTGAGTTCTAAGTGTTCTTTAATGTCTGGTTACCTGTAAGATACGTATTTCCTTCCATTCTGTGGGTTGAATTTTCACTTTCTTCATCACATCCACTGAAGCACATATAAGTTTTGAAAAAGTCCAATGTATCTAATTTTTGTTTGTGCTTTTGGTGTCATATCTAAGAAAACATTGCCATTGCCTCATCTGAGTTAATGAATATGTATGCCTAGGTTTTCTTCGTTTTCTTGTAAGTGTTTTATAGCTTTAGGTTTGCATTTAGCTCTTCAATCCATTTT
>NW_022167631.1:0-1243 GCF_008728515.1 Papio anubis | reverse complement strand
AAACACAGTTCAACACTCAATAGCCTCACTTAAGAGCTTCTATATGGCATTCTATTATGGGAATATATTATCATTTGTTTAACCGCTTCTCTACTGTTGAGCATTTAGGTTGTATCTAATTCTTTTGTTGTTGTTGTTGTTGTTAAAATAACAGTGTGGGCCGGCTTGGTGACTCATGCCTGTAATCTCAGCACTTTGGGAGGCAGAGGCAGGTGGATCACCTGAGGTCAGGAGTTCGAGACCAGCCTGGCCAACATGGTGAAACTCCATCTCTACTAAAAATACAAAAAATTAGGTGGGCATGGTGGCAGGCACCTGTAATCCCAGCTACTCAGGAGGCTGAGGCAGGAGAATCACTTGAACCCAGGAGGCGGAGGTTGCAGTGAGCCAAGATCACACCATTGAACTCTAGCCTGGGCAACAGAGCAAGACTCCATCTCAAAAACAAACAGAAAAAACAACAGTGTGGTGATCTTCCTTATGCCCACCTATATCGTCGTATACTTGTTTGACTATCTCATGAGGATGAGTCCTCAGAGTGAAATTGCTCAGTCAACAATTCTGTCATCCGATGCCTCACTGCCTTCGAGAAAGGTTGTACCAATTTACACGTCTGCCAATAGTTCGAGTGCCTATTTCTCTTACACTTGGTATAATCAATCTTTTAAATTCTTGCAAATCTGACAGAGAAGAATTGTAACTCCCTTTAATGTGAAGGTACGGTGCAGGTGAACATGGTTTCATAGATTGGCCAGCCACTGTATGTATTCTTCATGTCCCTGATGCCTCCATCTTTTCCTTCCTGAGCTGTAAGAGCTTCTGTTAAACATGTAGGTTTCATATTCTGTTTTGCTGTTTAGCTTTCTTTAAATTTATAAATTTTTTCTTGAAGTAATAAGGGCACATGGCAACACATCAAATAGTAAAATGAGTTTATAACAGAAATAAGCAATCTCCTGCTTCAACTTCCCACATCCCCAAAGAAATTCTTTCCTTCCTCCCTCCCTCCCTGACTCCCTCTCTGCGTCCCTCCCTTCCTTCCTTCCTTCCTTCTTCCTTTTTCCTTCTTTTCTTTCTTTCTTTTTTCTTTTTCTTTCTTTCTTTCTTTTTCTCTCTCTTTCTTTCTTTCTCCTTCCCCCTCCCTCCCTCCCCTTCCTTCCTTCCTTTCTTCCTTCCTTCCTTCTTTCCTTCCCTCTCTCCCCCTCCTCCCTCTCTCTTTCTTTTCTCCTCCCTCCCTCCCTCC
>NW_022167630.1:0-1243 GCF_008728515.1 Papio anubis | reverse complement strand
GATATTTGGAAGCCCATAGAGGGCTATGGTGAAAAAGGAAATATCGTCAGATGAAATCTGGAAAGCTTTCTGAGAAACTGCTTAGTGTTCTGTTAATTCATCTCACAGAGTTACATCTGTATTTTGTGTATCTCTTTGCTAGACTTATTTCTGTGGAATCTGAGAACAGATATTTCTGATCCCTTTGAAGGCTATAGGGCCAAAGGAAATATCCTCCGATAACAAAGAGAAAGAAGCTTTCTGAGAAACTTCTTTGTGTACTGTGAAATCATCTCACAGAGTTACACCTTTCCCCTCAAGAAGCCTTTCCCTAAGACAGTTCTTGTGGAATTCGCAAGGTGATATTTGGAAGCCCATAGAGGGCTATGGTGAAAAAGGAAATATGCTCAGATGAAATCTGGAAAGCTTTCTGAGAAACTGCTTAGTGTTGTCTTATTTCATCTCACAGAGTTACATCTGTATTTCGTGGATCACTTTGGTAGCCTTATTTCTGTGTAATCTGAGAACAGATATTTCGGATCCTTTTGAAGACTATATGGCCAAAGGAAGTATCCTCCGATAACAAAGAGAAAGAAGCTTTCTGAAAAACTTCTTTGTGTTCTGTGAAATCATCTCACAGAGTTACAGCTTTCCCCTCAAGGAGTCTTTCGCTAAGACAGTTCTTGTGGAATTAGCAAAGTGATATTTGGAAGCCCATAGAGGGCTGTGGTGAAAAAGGTAATCTCCTCAGTTGAAATCTGGAAAGAAGCTTTCTGAGAAACTGCTTAGTGTTCTGTTAATTGATGTCACAGAGTTACATGTGTATTTCGTGAATCTCTTTGCTAGCCTTATTTCTGTGTAATCTGAGAACAGATGCTTCGGATCCCTTTGAACACTAAAGGACCAAAGGAAATATCCTCCGATAACAAAGAGAAAGAAGCTTTCTGAGACACTTCTTTGTGTTCTGTGAAATCATCTCACAGAGTTACAGCTTTCCCCTCAAGAAGCCTTTCGCTAAGACAGTTCTTGTGGAATTGGCAAAGTGATATTTGGAAGCCCTTTGAGGGCCATGGTGAAAAAGGAAATATCCTCAGATGAAATCTGGAAAGCTTTCTGAGAAACTGCTTAGTGTTCTGTTAATTCATCTCACAGAGTTACATGTGTATTTCGTGGATCTCTTTGCTAGCTTTATTTCTGTGGAATCTGAGAACAGATATTTCTGATCCCTTTGAAGACTATAGGGCCAAAGGAAATATCCTCCGAT
>NW_022167629.1:0-1243 GCF_008728515.1 Papio anubis | reverse complement strand
ATTGGGTCAGACAAATCCATCCTGTCCTGAGAGCCCCAGGCCCCACTTTGATCTCTAAACAGATAGTCCTCTTCTCTGAGGCCTCCCTTTCCAAGCCTGCCTGGGCGGGTGTCCTGTGACTTGACAGTGGCTCCCCAGCCCAAAGCCAGCCTCCTTCATCTGTGACTTAGTCTGTTGTAGTGGTGAGCTGCCACATCCAGGTGTGACCGTTGCTGAACACTTGTGCCCCTTCTGTGGTATGCCCTGCCCTGTTCTATAAATACCTATAAATACTCTGTGGTATGCCCTGCCCTGTTCTATAAATACCTATAAATACTCTGTGGTATGCCCTGCCCTGTTCTATAAATATCTATAAATACATACATACATATACATACACACACACACACACACACACACACAACCCACACATGGCTGACCGCCTCGCCTCTAGCGCTGGGAATCAGTCACCATGCTGTCCTTGTGGAATCTTGTGGCCCAACAAGAGAAAGCTCTCCCCTGACATTCCCCTCCAAATTGCACCACCTCCAGTGAGCCTCCCTGTCATGCGCAGCCTGTGGACAGCCAGCCTCCGCCATCCCTCCCAGCCCCCACCAAACATGGGGGTGCTGTGCAGGCAGCCGTGTGGACTGAAAGTCTCCACCAGTCCTGTTGTCCCTCAGCTGAGAATCAAACCCATTTCTGGATGACAGGGAAAGTGTCCTCCGCTGGCTGTGTTCTCTGTGGAGCTCAGGGGAGGGAAAAGGCCAAGCCATTTCTAGGGTGCTGTTGGGAGTGGTGAAAAGGCCACACCCTTTCCAAGGGACACTTTTCTTGGAAAGCCCCTGGAGCTCAGGTGGCACTTGTGCTGTGAAGCCTGCTCTGGTCACTAGGGTGCAGGGTGATGAACTCAGCCTGGAGGGAGCCCGCGGGGCAGCTGGCACCCTGGAGGGACAGATAGAACTGGTCATGAGGTGCACTGAGGGACAGACAGAACAGGCCACCAGGCGCAGACAGGAGAGGGAGGCAGGGGGACAAAATGGAAGATGCCTGGGGTGGATGGAAGTCAGTGCCCTTGAATGCTGGTATCTGCCTTCCTGGCCACCAGTAGATCAGGCTTCTGAGCCTGTTGGCTGTCAGGGCCTCACTGTGCCCCATAGGCACCATGGCAGTCCCAATGAAATCCACCAGGTGTCACCAGGCAGCATACAGGTAACAGGCCTGGAAGGTCCCCAACAGCTGAGCTGGACATGCTCAGACACTC
>NW_022167628.1:0-1243 GCF_008728515.1 Papio anubis | reverse complement strand
TGGTCAGGCTGGTCTTGAACTCCTGACCTCGTGATCTGCCCGCCTCAGCCTCCCAAAGTGCTGGGAATACAGGCGTGAGCCACCGCGCCCGGCCACCCATCTAGTTTTACTTTTTGCAGAGACAGGTCTCTGTGTTGCCCAGGCTGGTCTTGAACTCCTGGGCTCAAGCAATCCACCTGCCTTCGGCTCCCAAAGTGCTGAAATTATAGGTGTGAGCCACTGTACCTGAGAGGTCTTGCTTTTCTACCCAATCTGATCACCTCTACCCTGTAATTAGGGTGTTAAGAACATCTAAGTTTGGTTGGGCGCGGTGGCTCAAGCCTGTAATCCCAGCACTTTGGGAGGCCGAGACGGGCGGATCACGAGGTTAGGAGATCGAGACCATCCTGGCTAACACGGTGAAACCCCATCTCTACAAAAAATACAAAAAAAAAAAAAAAAAAAAAAAATCCAAGTTTAATATGATTGTTAATACAATTAGATTTGGGTCTATCATCTTGTTTTTATTCATCCCATCTCTTTGTTCTCTTTTTCCTTTTTCTGACTTATTTTGGATTAGTCAATATTACTTTTATTCCATTATATCTCCTTTACTGAGTTATTAGCTATTTCTCCTTGTTTTATTTTAGTGGTTGCTTAAAGGTTTATAGCGACATCTTTAACCTATCACCATCTACCTTCAAATATTATACCATTTCACAGAGAGTGTAAGAGCCTTATATTAATAGGCCAGGTGCGGTTGCTCACGCCTGTAATCCCAGCACATTGGTGGGCTGAAGCAGGCAGATCATTTGAGGTCAGGAGTGCGAGACCAGCCTGGCCAACATGGCAAAACCCCGTCTCTACTAAAAATACAAAAATTGGCCAGGTGTGGTGGTGCATGCCTGTAGTCCCAGCTACTCGGGAGGCTGAGGCAGGAGAATCGCTTGAACCTGGGAGGTAGAGGTTGCAGTGAACCCAAATCATGCCACTGCACTCCAGCCTGAGCAACAGAGCGAGACTCCCTCAAGAAAAAAAAAAAAAAAAAAAGAACCTTACATTAATATACTTCCAGGTTGGGCACAGTGGCCCATGCCTGATAATTCCAGCACTTTGCAAGGCTGAAGTGGGCAGATCGCTTGAGTTCAGGAGTTTGAGACTAGCCTGGGCAACAAGATGAAACCCTGTTTCTACCAAAAATAGACTTTATTTATTTATTTATTTTTTTTTTTTTTTTTTTTTTGAGACGGAGTCTCGCTCTGTC
>NW_022167627.1:0-1244 GCF_008728515.1 Papio anubis | reverse complement strand
ATAGAGACACCAATCATCTCAGATTAGAATCTATGTCAATGGCCTCACTATAAATAATTACATCTACATTTATAATTACATTATAAATAATTACAAATAAGGTCATATCTTCAGTACTGGAGGTTAGAACATCAACATGTGAATTTTGAGGGAAAAGCAATTCAACAAATTTTTTTTTTTAATTATTTTTTATTATTATACTTTAAGTTCTAGGGTACATGTGCATAATGTGCAGGTTTGTTACATATGTATACTTGTGCCATGTTGCTGTGCTGCAACCATCAACTCGTCATTTACATCAGGTATAACTCCCAATGCAATCCCCCCCTCCCCCCTCCCCATGATAGGCCCCGGTGTGTGATGTTCCCCTTCCCGAGTCCAAGTGATCTCATTGTTCAGTTCCCACCTATGAGTGAGAACACGCGGTGTTTGGTTTTCTGTTCTTGTGATAGTTTGCTAAGAATGATGGTTTCCAGCCGCATCCATGTCCCTACAAAGGACACGAACTCATCCTTTTTTATGGCTGCATAGTATTCCATGGCGTACATGTGCCACATTTTCTTAATCCATTCTGTCACTGATGGACATTTGGGTTGATTCCAAGTCTTTGCTATTGTGAATAGTGCCGCAATAAACATACGTGTGCATGTGTCTTTATAGCAGCAGGATTTATAATCCTTTGGGTATATACCCAGTAATGGGATGGCTGGGTCATATGGTACATCTAGCTCTAGATCCTTGAGGAATCGCCATACTGTTTTCCATAATGGTTGAACTAGTTTACAATCCCACCAACAGTGTCAAAGTGTTCCTATTTCTCCACATCCTCTCCAGCACCTGTTGTTTCCTGACTTTTGAATGATCGCCATTCTAACTGGTGTGAGATGGTATCTCATTGTGATTTTGATTTGCATTTCTCTGATGGCCAGTGATGATGAGCATTTTTTCATGTGTCTGTTGGCTGTATGAATGTCTTCTTTTGAGAACTGTCTGTTCATATCCTTTGCCCACTTTTTGATGGGGTTGTTTGTTTTTTTCTTGTAAATTTGTTTGAGTTCTTTGTAGGTTCTGGATATTAGCCCTTTGTCAGATGAGCAGATTGCAAAAATGTTCTCCCATTCTGTAGGTTGCCTGTTCACTCTGATGGTAGTTTCTTTTGCTGTGCAGAAGCTCTTTAGTTTAATGAGATCCCATTTGTCAATTTTGGCTTTTGCTGCCGTTGCTTTTGATGTTTTAGACATGAA
>NW_022167626.1:0-39532 GCF_008728515.1 Papio anubis | reverse complement strand
CTATTTCAACCTTAGTCCACGCTTTTATAAACAAGGCTTTAATCTGAGTGAGAGCAATATCATCTAGGCCTGCCTGAGCATTAAGAGTGGCATATTGTCCTGAACCCGTAAGCTGCTCTTCAGTAGGTCCTGGGGGATTTCGGGTAGCATTTTTTCTAGCTTGTACTCTTGCTTCCTCCCACCATCAACTTTTTAATTGAAGCCATTGTGAATGATCAAGGACAGCGTGTCCCAACGTTTCCCAGTCAATAGGAATCATCATATGTTCTAAAGAGAAGGAATCGAGAAAGCCAAGAACAAACGGTGACTGAAGTCCATAATTAGAAATTGCAGCTTCCATTTCTTTCAAAAATTTAAATTGTGGGGCTGTAAAAGTCACGTTCTGGCCACCATTTGGGAACTGAGCTTTGGGGTCGAAAGCAGCCCATGTTATTGGGAATAAATCTAATTCCTCGAAATCATCCTTTTCCTTCAATTTCTTATTTTCTCCTACAGGAGGAAGAGGCACAGAGAAAACCTGACCTAACATAGGCAAAGAGGTTGGAGGTAGAGGCAAAGGGAAATCCTTTTCCAAAGGAGCAGAAGGGAAGGTAACAGGGAAGGCTCATGGCGGAGAGATAGGAGAAACAGGAGCAGCGGTACCTTGCAATTTTAACAACTGTTGTAACATCTCTAAAATGCGCTGCAAATCAGAATTTCCCTCAGATGAAGGAGGCATTAGCTCTTTTTCCAATTCCTTGTCCTCAACAACTGGGGCATAAATATCTTCCTCTCTAGGATCATTCCTCTCTAAAGCTTCAGATGCCTCATCTCTTGTGGCAGTATCGCCATGCTCTGAGTCAGTTTCAAGTAACTCTAATGCCTGAGTAATGGAAGTACACAAAGTCCACAAAGTCGGAGGCATCATTTGCCCTCACGGATGAGCTTGACGCAGGGCTTTAACCACTTGTAACCATTCCTTTCGATTTAACTCACTTTGGTTTGATATTGAAACCTATAACAATGTTGTTCAACATGGGCAAACAATCGCTTCAAAGTCTTATGTTCCTTAACTAACTTCTACTCCTATAGACATCAACAGTCCCTGGAGTAACCACAAATATTCAGAGGCCAGAGAGGTGGAATTCCCCATAATTTTCCTGTGGGTCCCCCTTTCTTTATTTACCTGCCCGGGGTGTTCCACCTCCGGTTCCTTGCTCTCGTGGAGCCATGGACCCTGCTCGCTGCGCCAGATGTTGGGGTCTGTGTGTTTCCTAAACAAAGGAATGAACACACAAGACAACACAAGACAAGACAAATAAGGCGGCCGCCTCGAATGGCGCACTCTGCTTTATTTTATACAGTCGTTTGTGGAATGTTGCCAAGTCACAAGACACATTGTTGTGTTTCTGACCTTTCCCTGACTTTCTGGATTTTCAAGATGTTTACACATAAACAAGCCCCCAACGCACTGCTTCGTTTGCAAGAGCAGGACTTATTGGAACATCTCCTTTGTGAGCACGTAGTCCTCTACATATGGACATTAAAAACACAATAAAATCGTAAAAAGTGTGTGAATTTATATTTTTATAACCACTGAATCATTCATTAAGCATTTTAAAATATTTACTCATAGATTTTTATATATGAAATAGGTGTCCTAAAAACTAGACTCAAATAAATTAAACGACATAGTATACTGAGGTGATCATAAGTGACTCAACTTTTTCCAACTTATTCTGCTCCAGACACATATACATGCATTAAAAAATGATGTCAAAAGACAAATATAGCCTAGTATAAAATGAAGGAAGAATGTCCACCAATTGTTAAAATTGGAGGGAAGTCTATGAATAGATACTTGTGAAAACTATGAAAAAATGACTTTTGTGAGGAAACCAAATGAGACATAGTACCTTGAAGCAAGGAACAAAAATTTACAGAGTGCAGTGACTTTTGTTAAAAAATAAAATAAAACATGTGTGTAACTGGAGATCTCCCTAGACTGCAGCAGAGGAAATTTTAAATATTGTGAAGGGATTCTCTTACAATAGAGAATATGAGGGATGTTGCAGAAATCCACACATGTTGAAGATTTCCTCAAGAAAACCATATGAGGAAATAACCAGTGACACGCAGTTGGAAGATTTTCACCCAAGGATTGTAGATAGAGGACACAATCAGAATGAGGCTTTGATTTTTAATTTTATATATATATATATATATGTATTTTAAGATAAGGCGGTATTCCATCGTCCAGGCTGAATGAAATGCAGTGGTGTGTTCAGGGCTCACTGCAACCTCAACCTACCAAGCTCAAGTGACTCTCACTTTGCTGTCCAGGCTGGAGAACAGTGGTGTGATCACAGATCACTTCAGCCTCAACCTCCGAAGCTCAAGTAATTCTTTCACCTGTCTCCCAAGCGGCTGGGACCACAGGTGCATGAGACCACACCCAACTAGTATTTTAAATTTTTGTAGTGATAAGCTCTCATTATGTTATCCAGACTGATCTCAAACTCCTGGGGTCAATCCTCCTATTTCAACATCCCAAAGTGTTGGGATTACCGATGTGAACTACCATGGCTGGACAAAATGAGATTTTTAAATAAGCATGATTCAAATGTTCAGAGATGCAAGAGTCACGGGATGAGGTGAGAGGGATGAATAAAAAATAAATCAGATGTTTCTGAAATCAGAAATGGGCTCCCTAATTATATACAAAATGGTAGTTGAGTACATGAAATAAAATGAAACCAAATGCTTGACTGACAGAGTCCCCCAGAGAAATCACCTAATGCTCTAGAAATTGTCAGTAAACAGATTAAAACCTAAAAGCATTGCTTGTTAACATCTTACATCAGAAATTTCCTGATTATCTGTTTTTTTCCAAAGCTCTCTTGTTTCTAGTTGTTTTCTTGGTCTTAACTACTCATTACATACTTTGTTCAAACATTTATAACCTGATTCAATGTGTTTGTCTCAAGTTGTACTTCATTCTGTCTTAACTCTTGCAACCTACATGTCCTCATTATGACAGATTAATCCAACTGTAAAGTTCACCTTGTCTGACTGAGGATTATTCATTAATTTTTACTTGTTTTTTTGACCTTTATCAATCTTGCTTTTGACAATCACTCTGAGTCACTGTCATGATGAGTCAGGATTCTAGATCTTCTATGAAGAACAAATTCATCCTTAAATAAAGTCTCTATACCAAAGAAGAGTCTATAGAAAAACGGCACTTGAAGAAATCAGTGCAGTACATGAACAAAATTCTCACTGGATCATAAACCCAAAAAGTGATTAATCAGACTAATAATTAGGAACTTGCAATGAAATCAATGAGACATCTTGATATGCTTTGAATTGGTGACAGTTAATATCCATTATAGGTAAAGCACCAAATACCTGGGTTGATTTGTTGGGAGTATGAATAGAGTGGTGATAGGCTAAGAGTATGCATGGGTCCAGCATGACAAAACGTCCTCTAACCAAGTCTGAGCTAGCTACTACTGAAACAAAAAATCCAACCTGCTAGTACACCAATTCCTATTATACATTTGGACATTAGAGAAGTGACCACCAGCGGGGTGGTGAATCCAGTGGGCTAACTCTAAATGCATCTTTCTCAGAACCTCTACATGCCCCCACTTTCAAAAATGATATTTTCAAAAGAAAACCACGCCTCCTACTCAACCAAATTTTTCCAAGATTCAGTGTCCGAAGGAACACAACTTTTAGAATGATAGCAAATGAAAAATTTGAAAATTTATGCTTTACAAGTTTTCAGTTTCTTATCCCCTGGGTACAAATATAACTTTATGATACTGAATCAGGATCCTGTAAACATTCCTCCTTCACCAGCTAGTTGAGTATTAAGCTTCATCAGTAGAGAACACTGGAGGTGGTTGTGAGGTGTAAGATGCTGGAAGACATATCCCTTCCAAGAGCCTACTCTTCACTGTTATTCAGTAATTCTTACAATTATTATTGGGTTTTAAGAATTTGTATGTTAAAGAATATATTTAAGACTATTGAAGAATATACTTAAAGAATATAAGAAGGAAATTTCTAATTAGCACATTTGTTTTATCTTTAAGAAACGTTGCATTCTGCATAGATATTAATTCAGAAAACTACATAAACCATTTGTCCTTGACATAAACAGAATCAGCTTCATATGTTACTTTCACCATTAAATTCACCATTATTTTATTTTTGTCTTCAACTTCTGTGGTACTTCATATTCCAGGCTTTAAGCAGTATATTCAAAATTTTATAGAAAAAGATTATCACGAGGATGAAGCATGTTATTTCAATTCAATGATTCTAGGTGATTAGAGTTTCTGTGTTTAAATTTTGTTAACTCCTGAGATATTTAAAAGTTTTAGAATCAATCTCAAAGAAACAGACATAAGCACAATACTGGAATTTTTGGAATTTCATATACTATGTGATTTTATGAGTCTCTATCAAGTAAACCTTCATATTCACATACTTTCCTAACTATATGTATACATAGCATTTTATGTGAAAACATTTCTCAATATGAAAACAAATGAAAGTATTCTTTGATAACTCATGAATAGACATAGATTTTTGTATCTGGCTATATGGTCTATGTAGTTGCAAAGATCTATCTTGGCAGGTCCTTGATGCATTTCAGAAGTTGTTTCATTAAAAATATAAATAGGCTAAAATTTGGTTGTGTAGTACACGTTGAGTTACATTATTTCCTAGAATTAATGTTATCTATAAGTTTCCTTTATAAAGGCATTTATTATAATAGCACTAAATACATTACACTTTTTTTTTCCTGTATACTTTATTTATTTTTCTTTCTAGTGGCATGACTATATGTTCAAAGTTTAGTAGAATAAAATGTTACGAGGGTGTATGTTCTTTGTTTCTAGACATTATAATGAATTCATTTTATTATCAGTAGACCCAACACAGACATTTTCTCTAGAAGAGTATTATAGACATCATATTTCATGTGTCAGAAATAGTCGGTGCATTCTGCCTCTCTTTCTTTCGGCTGTTTTGGAACCCTGAACTCTTGTCAGACAAGAAGAACTGCTCTTATGTTGGTTCCCATTCTTCTCTACTATTTGCTTTTCAAACCTTGTTCACAGAGTCCAAAGGCTGTGAACAACAGTTGAATCTGAAAGTGAATCAGGAGGAAGACTTTTGCCATTTACTACGTTTACTCCAGCATAGAATTTAAAAATTGCCGTGATATTTGGCTCAGAACACCTATAATTTAGTTTTGATACGTTATAGAAAGAGATAAATGGGATAATTATATACATTTCAGTTTGTATATCCTCGGATATTCAGGCATTAAAGAGTAGGTGGAATATCATACTTGACAAAGGTAGGACAAAGAAATGTGAGATCTTGTGCGGGAGAGAGAGGAGGAAGAGAGAGGAGAATCATGGCAATTATAATATATAGAGGACTAGAGACTAAAACCTGCTGGACCTTATCTATAATTCTATTTTAGGGGTGGACTGACTTTTCTTTTTCATTTATGTATTGCGTATCCAGTACAAATTGTGGCTGGTTTCTGGAACAAATAGTAGCTCAACGGTATTCCAAGGTCTCATGTGGAAAATATCTTCAGTTTTCTAAACAAACATTTGCAGGTTGCATGGTTTTACCTGGGAGGCCAGTTGCCATCTAGAGTTTTTGAAATAAAGAAAATTCTCGTGAAATGTGTTTGTATTTCATGGGATATGGGTGGAAATACCGGCTTAATACAAAGAACTTGCCTAAACACCATGCTAAAGAGAGTTGGCTAAGTTTAGTCAAGCTTAGGTATATGTGGACTATGTCATGGGTTTGTCTGGGAAGGTGACCCTAGCCTTCATGGGTTAACATTCAATGTTGTGATCCTGCCAAGAGTGCAAGGAGTACCCTGTCTAACTCTGGACTCTGTCTAATCAATCATTTGGCACTTAATTTCTATGTAATATTCCTACTTCCCATATAATAGCACAACCTAACGTAACGTTTATTTCATCATGATTCCCATTTTGTTCCACAAACAGATTTTCTTTAAAAGTCTCAGGGTTAACCATTGTGCTGGGACGGAGTTGAGTTCAGTTCATACTGTAGTCTCTATCCCCTACTTCAGTAGTCAAGAGACAAAATTTGTCTTGCAATTTTAACAAGGATCTTTCTCAGTTTTCTTTTCTTTTCTTTCTTTTTTCGACAGGCACACATATTTGGTATGGCATGGAAGGTTCTTTACCTATGTAATAAACATGAACATCCTGCATGTATTTCTAGACGAAATAAAAGTTGAAATAAAAACAATAAAAATGCAATATATAAATATATTTATTTTATATAGTATATTTGGTATAATATATGAATTTATTATATATTATATATATAAATATATATATAAGAAGAGATTTCTTAAAATCCAAAGTATCAAGTCTTTCTGGCCTTCTCAAGGAAACAGACTGTGTTCCTAGTAGTCTCTTTTCATTTTCAGTTTAAAAATATACATAGATTAGCCTTAAAATTGAATTATTACGGAGTTTTCTGAAATTAAAATTGTACATTACTTAATGTTTAACAAAGATTAAAATTTTTCAAACAAATCAAGAAGGCATGAGTCGAACATAAAAATGCAGTAAAGAAATTTAGTCCATGGCGTTTGGGACGGGTGTGAGATTTTCCTATATCATGCCTGCACCATATAGATCTCAAGCGAATCTACTCTCTTTTTCTTTCTTTCACCCGCCTTGGCGGAACAGGTACATAATATTACCTGACAAAGAAGTAGTAGTGCCATGCAGACCAACATCCATAGAGCAGTAATGCAACCAGGTGAGGAGTTGTGGGTAGGTGGCAGCAGGTACTTGGCTCCATTGTGGTGTGACAAACTCAATCCAGAGAGTTTTGGCTCCAAAGGGCTTCCAGAGACTGATCATAATAAATGATTGTGCTATCCACATTCTTGGTTTCGTTGGAGGTTGGGGACTTATATAATGAACCAGAAAAGACATATATGTGAAATTTTTGTGTAGATGTTAAAAATGAGTGCCCCATAAAAGTGGATGAAAAATAAAATATTTTATTTCATGGTGGTTTAGAGATTTTGGTTTATGGGCTAGAATTTGTTTCATGCATAAGATTTCAAGATGTAAAGAGATAATTTAGAGAAAACAAGTATTTGCAGCCTAGAAATTGAAATCAGATAAGTCCAAAGGGTTAAAAAAATCATTTGAGAGTACAGAAATTGAATTATCCAGTAAAAAAAATTAATGGACCTGGTGTACAAGTTTCAAAATAATATCAAAGTCTAGAGATAGCAGACAAATCTGATGAGGTCAGGTACATGTCAGGGCAAAGCTCATATGAAGTTGGCACTGACCAAGAGTTGGAATTAACATTCCATCAGTGGATTCATGGTTAAAAGTATGAAAGTGGATGGCCTTAGTTTGAATCCTAACCTGATATCTACTGGTCCTTTTTTAAAAAATGTACCCATTCCAATTTTTTTTTTTAATTGTTAAATTGAATGAATAAGAATTGTATCTTTCTTGCCTGATTATTGTGAGTCATCATGTAATGATTCTCAGAATACTTGGTAGAATTATTCTTATCATAAAGTGATTGTCAGTAAATGTTCACTGTCATTACTCTTTTTCTCGTATTGGGATTTTAGAATCTAAGTGGCTTTCAATATTTTACTTTGAGGTGTTGCAGTTCCATTTGTTTCTAGTGTTGAAATAATTATGGACTAATAGGCAAAGAATAAGGATGCATATAAGTATATTGCTTACCAAGTCAGAACCAAAAAGTGCTAAATCATGGCACTGTAGCAATAGCAATGGAGGTAACTTCTCTCCTTGCTATTTAAAAAAACACGTGGTGGACTGAGTTTTTCAGAAGAGGGCACTAATTCTGATATATTTTTTCATACAATTGGGTTATGTAATACAAAGAACCAATACAATGTGTGTCACACACATTCAGTATGTATCAACTAATTAAAAATTGTCATTTTTCAATACCAGAGCTATGTTTATTAAAAATTATTGCTATTACTAATATAAGAGTAATAGCATAACTGAAATTAATGTATGTGCTGAAATAATTTTTCAACCACATATTTCTGGTTTCATACATTTTGGCTATTAAACAGAAATATTCCAACTTATCTATTTCAAGCCAACTATTTTTTGATTTTATAATTCTTCCAAATAAGCAAATCAACCACCACTGTAAAAACAAAGAAATGGCTACATTTATACTAATATCTCCTCTTTTCAATAATTTTTAAAAGGAAAATTTGAAAGCTCTAGCTGTTTACAAATTATCAATGATAGGATCAAAATGTAGTGTGAAAATTTGTAAAATATTGAATATAATGGAAATTAGAGATTGATTATGTCATGCTGATTACTGAAAATAAATCATCTTAGGAATGCTTTAAAAACAAAATAAATGTATAATTAATATGAGATCATGAATATGTTTATTTGCTTTATTATGGAAACTTTTATAAATATGTATTTGTATTCCATAATATCATTTTATATACCTTCAATATACACAAAAAAATATTTAAAAATGAACATTTGATGAATTCTCATGCTGAAAGACAACATAAGTGTGCTGAAAATTAGTCAGTACTGTAATAATATTTATAGTTTTGTGCTTCAATTTTGTCCTCAATCTTCCTTATAATCCTTCTGTTACCATCTTTAGCAATTCCTCTTATTTCACTTTTTGGCTATTTTAGAACTTATGCACTATCCTATAACCTCTGAAAAAATGTTTTCACTAAATCAAACAAACAAACAAAAAACATATTGTGATACAATGATGTATTGATCATGGCCTTTAAGTGTTACAAAAAATATATGTACTCAGCACTGTGTTCATGTTCAGAATCACTGCAGCTCCCTTGGCCTTCATGTGAGAAAGTATGGATACATGCTATGAGCTTAAAAAATTTACATTCGTGTAGGGTCATTAATGCCTGCCTTTAATGCATCGAGCAAATGTGTAATTTGCATTGTTTTTGAGTCCAATGTAACAGCTTCCCCCTTAGCCTTCATGTGAGCAAAGTTGTCAGGTTGCTCTGCAATAAAGGAAGGCCTACCATAGGGATTCCATGGTAGATTCCCTCATACATTCCGTTGGATCCATCATGAGTTATAAAAGCTTTAGTTTGTGAATGACCTAAGATTAGATGATTTTTTGAAAAAGTATGCATTATAAGTCTTAGAACTAAAATGAGCAATGCACAATATGAGTCAATGAAACAGGCAGTGTTCTCTAGATCACAAATTATTTTAACAGTAAAACTGCGTTAAAATCGGTTTCACATCACAGAGGAAGAAACACCAAGTCCTCTGGGGCAGTAAGTACAGGCTACTCATTAAGACATGGTATGTGTCTTGAGACTTGAAGAATTAATACAAGATTGTCACACGGACAAATAGAGAACACTGTGGATAAAGATAATTGTGTATCACCCATTTCTCATTACCACCCTCCCCTACAAAAGAAGCAGGATGCATGCTCAGACTTCTTCTCTTAGAGAAATGATGAAGTCATTGAGTATGATAGGGCACAGTATCCAGTGCAGCAGGCAGTGGGGTGGTGGTAGTGCTTGGATAGAGGAAGGACAGGCCACCCTCCATCATGAAATGTGTTATCAACACTCCAAGTTAAAGACCGGGGATTTACTCCTATAGAAAATGCAGCAGCTCGTAATGAAAGAAGAGCTGTCATTTTTCGGTTGCATTTCCGACATCTATACATTAGGAGAAAGGGTAGGTGTAATGATCAATTAGGAGACAGACAACCCAGAGAATCGTTGAAAAAGAACTTTGTGAAAGGTAACTATACTTGAAATATAGATAGTTTGTTTCTGGCCATAAAGAATGTGACTGAGTATAATAAAATATCAACCCCCTTTAGTTTATTATATTTTCCATAGGACTGGAAGATAAATGTAAAGAAGTTAGATTTTATTTTTGACTTTTTAAATAATAAATGGTGAATCATTTATTACGTCAACAGTGTGTTTTCTGTTGAACCATTTTCATCCTCGGATGCTGTTACCCAAGTTTTCAATATTTGATCCTCAGGGTCTTACCGGGAAGGTGATTCTGGACTATCTACTATATAGTTGAGTATTGGTACTAAGGTATCTGATTTACTGTCATCAAATTTCTATAGAACTATGTAGATAAGGGAGCATACTGATGAGAACACGTGGACACATAGAGGGCAACAATACACAAGGCCTTTCAGAGGGTGGAGGGTGGGACAAGGGAGAGGAGCAGAAAAAATCACTAATGGGTACTAGACTTAATGCCTGTGTGATTAACTAATCTGTCAAACAAACCCCCATGACACAAGTTTACATATATAACAAACTGGAATATGTACCCCTGAACTTAAAGGTTTTAAAAACAAGTTAGCCTAATGTACCTTGTTCTATGAGTAAAATACAAATTTTAACATTTCTGTTAGAATTCTAAAAAGATTGAGATCACCTAGTCAAATGCCTTCCTTATGGCTAATAAGGAAATGAGGACAAGTTAAGTAATGAGAACTATTAGAAGACTGAAGTAAATAGAACAATGATATTATCTTGACTAATTTTTATATTGTCATGTTAAATGCAATCATGATGTCTCACATGTAGTGACTTAGAGAATTGTGATAATAAATTAAAAATTTAAATAAGTAATTTTTAGGCAGATATAATTCTAGTGTAAAGAAGAGTACAAAGTTACTAATGGTGTATACCTAAGTTACTAATGTATTTGCTACATACATATTCATCTTACAAATTTAATATTAAGCTTTTCATTTATAAAAAGAAATGAAATGGGAGGGAGTTTACTTATATTCATTCATTCCACAAGTTAGAGTCTGATATCTGATAATTTACTAAAAGATTTATGCAAATCTATGTCATCATCTATGTATGAGAGATCCATTAATCTACTTAGAAAGTACATATAATTTGTTTCTGATTACAAATTAGTAAGCGCTTCTTCCAAGAAAAAATTGTAAGTGATATTTTTTCACATATATTGAGAATGTTATCACATTTACTACCACTGCAAATTATTTAAATGTAAAAATACTGATTGGCAGTTTATAAATAATAGGGCTGTTAAAAAACTTCCAAAATTGTGATGATGTTAAATTTTGTTCTGCTGACTGTTAACTCTTTGACGGTATACTCTAAAGCATTGACAGATTCTATCTACCTTAAGGGCAGGATTTGTTCTCCCTCTTTTTATTACATCTTCCTATCAGATATTGGCCAAGTCCAGTCCACCAAGGCAGTTTGGTTTTTCTGTTTCTCCAAATCTCCATGGCTAAGTGGGTACCCAGACTCAGGGTGGATGAGTTTGAGCTTCCTTTCTCTGAATAGCCCTCTGAACAATACACTGAATAGACCTATTTCAAAATTAGGGTAAGTAAAGAGGCCCAGATTACATGGAAAGCCTAAACTCCATGATACATTTCAATTTTTTTTTTAAACCTATTTATTGTTATTGTGCTAGTGAAGTAACACATAAAGTATAACTCCTTCCTGATAACATCTGTAGTACGTACAGCGCACTTAGGAATCCTATAAGTTATAGAATTGAATGGCAGAGCAGGATTTGGTGATATCCGTTACCTGCCTCTACTCTCATGATAATACCAAAATGCCACACTGCACCTCCTAATCACATATTTTTTTCTAATCACAATGTTAATGGCAAAGTATTATTAATCAACAACACTCTTTGTGCTATTTTATCATCTGTCATGTACATTGTTTTTAAACTGACATCTTTTTGTGGGAATCAGGAGGACCAGAGAGAGATCTTGGGGTGTATACATGAGAATATCTTTATTGAGTGCACTCAGTCACACTCAGCGGACTTAAAGTCCAAAGATTGGGATCCCAACAAAGACAGCACTTGACTTTTATACACACTTTCAAAAAGCGGTGGGCTAACCTGATGCAGGCTTACAGTGGAGCAAAAGCAGGGATACAGAGGGAGAACAATTGGTCAAATTGTGACAGCTCATAAATTAGGATTACGCATGACTGTTGCTTTGCAACCTAGATGTCTGTTATCTAGGTTTTGCTCAAAACAGCCTTGCACTGGTTCACCTTATAATCTTCAATGTGGTGCCCAGACAGCTGTAGTTCAGGCCTGCTCAGGCTTGTCATGACCTTCATTGTACTTTTTAGACAATACAGAATATTTGAAGTTGCTAGTTACAGAGAACAAAAATCTATAAACTCATACCATAAAACAGAGGAAAATTTGTTTTTTTCTCCCTATGTTGAAGGAGTACTGGGATAGTCTCTGGACCACATTTTTTTGGTGTGTGTCCTGGTTTTTTAGATAATATTACCCAGACTTTCCCTGGGTCTGGACTTCACCCATTGCTGCCTCTGGGACAAGTTAGTCTAATACAGGAAAGCTTATTTCTCTTTTTAATTTCTTCCTTCCTTCCTTCCTTCCTTCCTTCCGTCCGTCTGTCCGTCCGTCCGTCCGTCCTTCCTTCCTTCCTTCCTCCCTCCTTCCCTCCCTCCCTCCCTCTCTCTCTCTCTCTTATTTTCCACCTCATCTCCCCCTTTGATGCCTTCTGTAATGGAATTTAATAGAATGCATCATCATCATTTGGTTCCTCATTACAAGTCAGTTCTTCTCTGTTTGGTACAGGTTGATACTGAGTTAGAGCCATCAGTCGAGTGGAAGTGGTTCTGTTAACTATGGATTCTATGGTTGATTGGATGCTTCTGATGAGAAGGGGTAAAAGGCAAGGGAGCATGAGGCAACATTTCAATACAGTCAACACCACCCCTAATATTTTAAAACCACCAAAGGATGAAAACCAACCTTCTCAGAGGGAATCTGGAGATCATCCAAATTCCAGGTCTTAACTGGGACATGAGCTCTCTTCCACATCCTTGCAGTTATTTCTATGATGGCTTTCCTATTATCATTAATTTTTAGGCAGGAATTCATCAGGCTCAACTTTCCACATACTCCTTCTTTCTGGGCTAGAAGGTAGTCTGATGTCAGTCTATTCTAATAGATGGTGTTCCTTATTTCTGTGGTGTGCTGGGCCAGCAAGTCTAACGTATTTGCTGTCTCATTAGTGATGATTTCAAGTACTGCCTGCAATCTTATGATGCGATTAAGCATGTAAATAAGGGATACAGTACCCCCTGACCTATCTTGTGTCCAGGTACCTATAGTATGTATGGTACAATAAAGTTTTAACTACTGTATTTCTTATCCATGTAGTGAGCACGCAGTGAGGGCATCCTAATATGGGTCCTCCTCCTTCTAGCACAGATATGGAGATCAGCACAAACAAAGCAAACAGTAGCATTCTTATGGTCAGAATGGGCAGTAAAGGCATGTAGGGGGTTGGTTAAAGCAATAGCACAAGAGCAATATAATGAATAATACAAAGAAGATTACTGGGCCTAAGATTTCTGGCCATATTTACTCATTTGATGATAATTCTTTAAGCTTTGGCCGTGCATAGACTAGTCAACTCTTGGTGTGACTAGAGCAGGACTTGCTGTTGTCTCAAGCTTCCACCGTGCATAGACTGATCATCTTCCAGAGTGACCAGAGCAGGGCTGTTGTCGTCTCCACCGGCACCGTGGTCTCATTGCAGGATCAGCTATGTCGGATGGTCTGGGTCCTGCTGGCTCATCCACTGGTCCTGGGACGGATGGTTTCAGCTGACTGTGGTGGATCCAAGGCACGACACTTGCAACTTTAACAACAGTAGGAGTGGACAAGGTCACAGTATGGGGCCCATCCCATAAGGGGCACAGAGTAGTTGGATTCTATTTCTTAACCTAAACAAAGTCTTCAGGTTTGAAAGGGTGCACTGGGTCTGCCAGACTTATAGGCATTCTTTCCTGTGCCCAAAATAGACTTTTTTCATGGCCATACCTAAAGCCTGCATTTGCCTCCTTAAAGTTAGTTTTTGTAGCTTATGGAGATTACCATTAATCTGACTTATGATTGGGGGTGGCCAGCCAAACAAAATCTCACAGTCAAATACCCAGTGTGGTTTGTTTCGTGGGGGTGCACCTGACTCAGAGAAGGACCATGGGCAAGACCTGGTCCCGCTTCAGATGAGTTTTCTGACAAAATTTCTTCAGCAGCTGCTTGAGTGTCTGATTCATGCTCTCCATCCTTCCTGAGCTCTGAGGCTGGCAGGCTGTGTGCAACTTCCATTTTATTTCTGATAGTCGAGTTAATCCTGAACTATTTCAGCCACAAATGCTGGTCCATTATCTGACCCCAAAGTTGGGGGCAGTTCAAATCTGGGAATAACGTCTCTTAACAACACCTTGGTCACCTCTCATGCCTTCTCTGTCTGGGTGGGGAAGGTCTTGAGCCATCCTGAAAAGGTACAGACAAGCACCAAAATGTACCGATATCCCCCTGCTCGGGGCAATTTGGTGAAGTCCATATGCAGGTTTTCCCAGGGCACGGCTCCTGTTTCCTGAATTCCCAGGGGCTGAGTGGGCCCTTTTCGGGAGTTGTTCTGAGCACAAGTTAAACACTGTTTACAAATGGCTCAAGTACTAGCGGTGAGTCATGGCACATAGAAATGATTCCCTAATCATGTCTCTAGCGCCGTTTTTCTCCTGTGAGTTCCTTGGTGAAACTGTTTTACAAATCTTGGGCCAACATTTCCGGTATGGCTAGGCTCCCATTGAAGAATTTCCACCATCCTTCTTCAAAGTCATTTCCATTTTCCTGGGCAAACCAAGCCCTTTTATTTGGAGTGTAGGTTGGGGGTCCCTGGAAGGGAAATCTCTGGGAGGAGGGGCATAGCTAAGTCTTCTTCTTTAGAAGGTGGAGTCGCCATTGCAGCTTGCTTTGCCTCTTTGTCTGCTTTCCTGTGTCCTTTAGCCTCTAATGTTCCTGCGTTTTGCCTACATTGCATTACTGCTACCTGTTTCGGGGTCCATACCCTATCTAAGAGCCTTAGAATTTCTTCATTGTACTTTATTTCTTTAACTCCAGGAGTTAAGAGTCCTTTTTCTTTGTAAGTAGCCCCATGAACATGCAAAGTGGCTAAAGCATATTTAGACTCTATGTAAATATTTGCTGCTATAAGACCTCTGCTTTCTGAGAGGAAGTTCCTGTAGACAAAGACTGTGCCTCTACTACTGAGTCCCAAGTCACCACTGCATACCCAGTGTGGCAGACCCCTCTAGTATGAAGCTGCTCCCATCAGTAACATATTCAATGTCCAGGTCTCCAAGGGGCCCATCTGTCAAATCTCTCTGGCTTGAGAACACTTCATCTACCACATCCACTCAGCAATGAAGGGGGCTTCCTGACATTGATTCAATGGGGAGCAAGGTAGCTGGGTTTAGGGTATTCACAGTTTCTAAATTTATGCAGGGATTTTCACATAGGAGCCCTTTTTATTGAGTTATTCTCGGATTTGATAACCAATAGTGCCCCCTCAAATTGGTCGGTCAAAGTTATAATTGAGTGTGGTACCTGGATTGTCAGCTGCTGTCCTAAAGTCAGTTTATTAGCTTCCTGCACCAGCAAAGCAGTGACAGCTAGTGCCTTAAAACAAGGAGGCCATCCAAGTGCCACAGAATTCAAATGCCTGGATAAGTGTGCCACCGGGTGATGTCATGACCCTATGGCTTGAGTTAGAACTCTTATGGCCATTCTCTTTTGCTCATGGACATATTAAAAAAAGGCTTAGTTAGATCTGGCAGTCCTAAAGCTGGAGCCTGAGTCAAGACTTCTTTGATTTCCTTAAAGGCCTTCTCCTGGTCAGCCTCCCAGCAGAGGGACTCCTTTTTCCTGTCTTTTTGGCTTCATATAATGGCTTAGCCACGAGGGAGAAATTTGGGATCCAGATGCGACAGAACCCTGCTGCCCCTAGGAACTCTCTTGTCACCGGGTGATTGGAGTAGAAAGCACATAAACAGCCTGCTTCCATTTGCTATGCAGCCATCTTTTCCTTTGGCTTATATAGAAGCCTAAATACTGGTCACTTTTAAGGCAGATTTGAGCCTTTTTCCCTGATACTTTATATCCTCCCTTCCATAGCAGGTGCAGGAGGTCTTGGGTCCCTTGGAAGCAGTCCTCTCGGGTTGGGCTGCTGGAAGATCATCAATGTACTGGAGCAAGATACAGTCACTATTTGGTGGGGTGTATGCTTTAAGGTCTGAGGCCAGTGCCTCTTCAAAGATCGTAGGAGAGTTTTTAAAGTCTTGTGGGAGTCTTGCCCAAGTGTACTGTGATTCATCCCATTGAAAAGCAAAAATAGACTGACTGATTGGTGCAAGCCAGAGACAGAATAATGTATCCTTTAAATCTAGGACTGTAAACTAAGTGGCTCTTACTGGAATATGTCCCCTTAAAGTAGACGGGTTTGGCACCACTGGGTGGATGGTCACCATCGCCTGATTTTCCACACACAAATTCTGTAATGGTCTATATTCACCAGACGGCTTCCGCCCTGGCAAGAGAGGGGTGTTCCATGGTGACTGCCATTTGACTATGATTCCATGTTTATGAAGCTGCTCTAAGTGTTTGCGGACACCCCGTAGGATCTTGGGGAGTACCGGGTACTGTCGGACCAGAACCAGAGTTGCTCCCGGTTTTAACTCTGCCACCACCGGTGCCTGACATACAGCCAATCCAAGTGGGATACTTTAGCCCAAACTCCGGGAATTTTAGTGAGCAACCCATGCGTTTCATTTACTGCTGGTTCCAGAGTCTTTTTTGCATATAGTCTCCATTCTGCAGCTTACGGAACAGTAAGGGTTAACATCATAGCCTCTGGGCAAGGTAGGTTTAAAGTTACATTCCCTTTTGGCTAAAATATAATCTGTGCCTGCAGTTTTTGAAGTGGGTCTCTTCCCAGCAAAGGAACTGAACAGTTTGGGAGGTATAGGAATTCATGTTGGACTTCTCATCCTCATATAACACACCTCTTTGAACGACAGGTGGGCCTCTTTTCAGAGACCCCAGTGCCTCCTACAATAGTTGCACAGTTCTTGGATAGTGGCCCTATAGGTTGCGTCACTACTGAGTGTTTAACTCTGGTGTCTACTGTAAAGTACATTAGCTGGCCTCTCTCTTCTAATCTGATGTGGGCTCCTCCGGGCCCCAAGTGAAGCAGCCTGGTCTGTCTTAGTCCTCATATCCTTCATCCCCTGCCAGTCTGATCAGATCAGTGTCTGGTTTCTCCTGGGTGTGGCAGCCCCCAACTGGTGGCCTTACTCTACCATGGCCCTGACACTTCTCCTTGATATTATTCTCTGGACACTCATCCTTCCAGTGTCCTTGTCTTTTGCACCGTGCACACTGATCTCTTTCCAGCCTCGTTGTGCTCTCAAATCCCTGTCCATACTGGCCTCTTCCCCACCCACGTCCGTGCCCACATCAGGACCCCTTGCAAAGCCAGCTTCCCTCCCTGTGAGGGCTGCTGCCAGCAAATCAGCCTTTTTCTTAAGCCTTCAATGAGCCTCCCTCTTTGCCTCCTGATCTCAGTTAATGTACAACTTGTGGCCACTTCAGTAAGCTGAGTAGCATTCACGCCTGCAAAACCTTCCACTTTCTGCAATTTTCGCCTGATATCCCCCTGGGCCTGCAATACAAATGCCCTGTTCACCATGCGCTGGCCTCACTAAGTCTTTTATAAAACTGACTGGGACTTTCATCTGAGCCCTGAAGCACCTCTGAGATTTTCCCTAAATTGATTGCCTTTCTCCTGCCTTCCCTTAAACTTTGCAGGGGTTCCTCTTAGTATCTGGGCAGCTGCTATAGCTGGGCTGCCTCATTTGGATCCTATGGGAGTCCCTTGTTTCCCAGAGACGCATTTGCATAGCCGGAACACGACCTGACTGGAGACAGCTTGCTTGACTTCCTAGCATTTCACCTTAACTTCCTGGAGGGAGCGCTCAGATTTTTTCATCTCAGGAGAAACTGGGGGCATGTATCCTTTTGAGCTTGACTCCTCAGAGTCAGTAACTCTGGGTAAAGGGGGGTAGATTGGAACATATGGAGGAGGGGTCTCTTTTGCCTCCAGTGGTTCTTGCAAAACCGGTTTTTCCTGCGGCTTTCTTTCTGTCTCCGTGTTTGCCAGAGAAGCTTTCACTCTCCACTCAGCTCCTGCTACAAGCTCCTATGACTTTCTCTTTAAGTCTGTGTTTACAGGTGAAGCTTTCACTTCGTCTTTGTAGCTGCCAGTGCAGCTGATTTCTCTGCTCCACTGCGAGCATTCCGCAATAAGCTGCTAAACAGGGCTGCATTCGGCCATGAGTTAGTATAAGGAAATATGGTCTGAACGCCATGACTGTCCTCCGACTCTGGTCACCACCTTAAACACGTGACCAATGGTCTCTCTATCTGTAGTACATTGGGCTGGCCAGCCAACACCAAAAGAGGGCTATTCTAATTCACAGAGAGCTCTCAGCATTCGATGGGTTAACTCGACTTCCTAACCACGACCCCCACCCCCCACCCCGCCGCAAAACCTTTCTTAAAGTTCTTTAACATGCATTCCAATGGGTTGGGTTTCGACAATTTTCCTCCCATTCCCTCCTGGTTATGACACAGCACATGCACCTTTCTTTTCATTTTAGACCAATCGGCCTCGGTTGGTCCTACACTTTGCTTGGATAGATGCTGGGATTGCTTCAGGGTCTGAGTTTTCATAATAGTGCTGTTATGAGTATGGATGTGCAAATATCTCTTTGAGATCCTGATTTTAATTCTTATGGATAAATATCCAGTAGAGGGATTGCTGCATCACATGGTAATCTTATGTTAATTTTTTTGAGAAACCTCCACACTGTTTTCAGTAGTGCCAAGTTTTTAAACAAACCTCATCACTCAGTTCCTTTGGAAAGAGGTGTGTGCCACAAGATACATTTCCTCTATTATTAATGCTTAATCATGCAAGTGTGTGTGTGTGTGTGTGTATTTGACTTAATACATATAATAAGAATTAAAATAGCATCTTTACACAGTAATGGGGAAAGATACTGTTAAAAAATATGGAAACCAGGCTCTTCATTTATAATATTTTAATCACTAGTATGGATTCTTAGGAAGACTAGTGTTATTCGTTTAAGTATGTTTAATTTTATATTGTTCTAGTTCTGCTAAATAACTTGTATTTATTCCAGGCAGCTTTTCTGTTTAGTCATGAGGATTTATTTACCTGACTATGAGCACAAAGGAAAAGTTACTTGTTATTGGGAAGACGTTATATATTTCTCTCAACTATATAATCTAACATAAAACATTTTTTTATGTTCTTATTGGACATTTACATATTCCCTGGCAAATTCCTGTTTAGAACTTTTAAACATTTTTTGATTAGGCTATTTGTCTTTTTAACATTGAGCTGTAAGCTTTCTTTATATATATTTTTATATAAGTCACTTATCAGGTATGTAACTTGTAAATATATACTTCAAACTCTGGTTTCTCTTTTGACTTCATTGATGGTGTTCTTTGATGTGTGAAAATCTTAATTTTGATGAAACTCTGTTTATCAATTTTATTTTGGTTGCTTCTGCTCCTGGCATCATATCTAAAAACCTTGCCAAATTCAGTGTTCCAAAAAATTTTACTTTTCTGTATATACAATTGTTTTTGGTGCTTTGAAATATTAATGAGTTCATCCTGTCGTCAACCCTATGAGGTTGATAATACTATGACCACCACTGCCATTTCATTGGTGAGGAAGTTGAAGCAAATAAAGCCACCTTATTATTCCTACTTTTCTTTATAAATGTATCAATACCTGGATGATTTGTATAAAATATTCTGTTGTAAACGCTTCCTATAACTTTTTAACATCAATGTTTTAGTGTAGGTGTGTCTGTGTATGACATGATTCATATATATGTATACAAATACAAATCTATGTATTTGGTGATCTATATATAGTGATATATATGTGTGTGTATATAGACACACACACATCTATATATAGTGATATATATTTAAATCATGCCTTAGGCTCAAGAATATTTGTTGGGAGACTTGTTTAATGATGAGACTTCTGGTTAACAAAGACAAATAGGTTTCTGTTAATCTGGACCACTGTGATCATACAGTGCTTCACTGATGTGCAGATTAAAGGTGTATGGCTTAATTTAGCTATTTTCCACAAACTTTATATACTTTTTGTATTCCTTGTATATATCTTTTTGTTATACTAAAAATTTAATTTTATATTTATAGGAGGGAACGATCAAAAGACTGTGGAAAAGAGAAAAAATTAGACATGATCATTTAAAATATAGTTATGTAGAATAATAATTATTATTTCAAACTGTCTTCAATAAACACATTGAATTTCCCAACATACCTATAAGATAATAAAGTGATACTGTGTCTTGTTTCAAAAGAAATGGACATATATATGTGCATGTATGTTTAGCAAGATTGAAAATTCACTAAGTCCTTTTAGAGTGCATTTCCTATATTATCACAAACTAAAATTAAGAACTTACATTTGCTATTAAAGGTCATAAAAGAGAATAAAACCAATATGAAATTTAGGATTGTTTTTCCTAGCTCTGTTAAGAATGATGATGCTATGTTGATGAGAATTGCACTGAATTCATAGATTGCTTTTGGCTGTACGGTCATTTTCATAAAATTGATTGTACCCATCCATGAACATAGGAGATGTTTCCATTTGCTTGTGTCATCTATGATTTGTTTTGACAGAATTTTGTAGTTTTCTTAGTGGAGGTCTTTCACCTTCTTGGTTGAGTATATTTCTAAGTATTTTATGGTTTTTTTTTTTTTTTTTTTTTTTCTTGATTCAGCTGTGGTGAAAAGGGTTGAATTTTTTATTTGATTCTCAGTTTGAAGTCTGCATAGCCAAAGCAAGACTAAGCAAGAAGAACAAATCTGGAGGGATCACATTCCCCAACTTCAAACTACTACAAGGCTGTAGCTACTGAAACAGGGTGGCACTGGTATAAAAACAGGCATGTCGACCAACGGAACAGAATCCAGAATCCAGAAATAAAGCCAAAAACTTATAGATAACTGATCTTTGACAAAGCAAACAAAAACATAAAGTGGAGAAAGGTCACCTTATTCAACCTATTCAACCAATGGTGCTGGAATAATTGACAAGCCACATGTAGTAGAACGGTACTGAATCCACATCTCTCGACTTATTTTTAAAAAATCTACTTAAGATGGATGAAAAAATTAAGCCTAAGACCTGAAACAATAAAAACTCTTGGAGATAACATCAGAAAGTCTCTTCTAGACATTGGCTTAACAAGGACTTTATGACCAAGAACCTAAAAGCAAATGCAACAAAAACAAAGATAAATAGATGTGACTTAACTAAGTCACATCTATTTAGTTTAATTAAACTAAAAAGCTTCTGCACAGCAAAGAAATAATCAGCTGAGTCAACAGACAACTCACAGAATGGGAGAAAATATTCACCAACTGTGCACCTGACAAAGGACTAATATTCAGAATGTACAAAGAGTTCAAGCAAATTAACAAGAGAAAAACAAATAATACCCTTAAAAAGTAGGCCGATCAAGAATTGACAATTCTCAAAAGAAAATATACAAATGTCCAACAAACATAAAAAAAAAGTGCTCAACATCACTAATTATCATGGAAATGCAAATGAAAACCACAATGCAATACCACTGTCCTCCTGTAAGAATGAGCATCATTAAAATCCCTCAAATAATACAATACTCGCATGGATGTGGTAGAAAGGAAACACTTTTACACTGCTGGTGGGAATGTAAACTAGTACAACCACTATAGAAAAGAGTATGGAGATTCCTTAAAGAACTAAAAGTAGATCTACATTTTTACCCAACTATCCTACTACTGGGTATCTACACAGAAAAAAAGAAGTCATTATATGCAAAGACTCGTACACTCACATCTTCACAGCAGCACAATTCCCAACTGTAAAAATATGGAACAAACCTAAATGTCCAACAACCAATGGGAGGATAAAGAAAATGTGATACACACACACACACACACACACACACACACACACAGTCATACACCTTGGATTGCTACTCAGCTATAAAAATAACAAAATAATGCCATTAACGGCAACCTGGATAGAGTTGGAGACCATTATTCTAAGTGAAGTAATTCAGGATTAGGTAGTCAAACATTGGATGTTCTCACTTGTAAGTGGGAACTAAGCTATGAAAACGCCAAGGCGTAAGAGTAATATAATGGACTCTCAGCACTCCGGGAAAGGTCAGAATGGGAAGAGGGATAAAAGACTACACTTTGGGTGCTGTGTACACTGCTTGGGTGATGGGTGTGCCAAAATTTCAGAAATCACAACTAAATAAATTATCCATCTGATCAAACACCACCTGTTCCCTAAAATCTATTGAAATAATTTAAAATATGAGAATAAAATCAACCAGATGAATATTTTTAAGTGACCAGAAAAAATGGGTACACTGAGGCTCAGGGTGCAAGATTGGCTCAACAGAAGCATGGGACTGGACCCCAGCTCTCCTAACTTTTAGTCCGGTGTTCTCTCCACCACTCACTCACTCATTTCTACATTTCTAATTTTTTTTGGACAAAGATGTCTTGATTTTGTTGATATCACATGGAAAGTCTTAATTGGCTCATAGAACCAAAGACTTTGTAAAATAGTTCAATATTACTGTAGGAAGCAGGTAGCAGTAGCTATATTTCTAATTCCACATACATTCTATTGGGGAAATGAATAAAGCTCTAAAATAATAAACATTTTGCCACAAGTTTTGGGAAAAAAATGACGCTGAAGCACTATGCTTCTGCGTAAAGGCCAAGTAGCACTACTCATCTCAAAATATTAAAAGGAAGAGAGAGTTTTTTAAATACAATTCAATTGTTTAATAATTCCTTTAACAACAGTTAAAATATGAAAATCCTGCTCAAAATGAAGCCAAAGTAATCTGAATATTTGCAAAACAGTACCAATACTGTCAGTGGACTTCTTAATATTCTTGCGTTTAAGTAAAATATATGAAATGTACTTAAGCTCAGTAAAATTTTTTTCATGTAACCTATGAATGGGAGCAACGAATTTCAATATAAGCTCTACAAGTTTAAATATCAGCTCGTATGACTTTATACTATTTAACAGTTTTGCCAGTATTTTCCCTCTTGACGAAAAGTGTTTCTAACCATTAAACAGGTATTAAATCTCTGAAAAACAAATTTTTATTTGACAAGGTAAGTCAGTTTTAAAGAGATTTTCTGTCACAGAAAGAAAGGAATCTTGCGTCATAACCTTTCTTGTTGGAATAAAGTGAAGAAATCCCATCCATCTGGTTTCCCAGCTTCAAGACTCAAATACAGCTAATCTCTTTTCCCCTTCTTTCCAGTTCTAGCAAATTTCCAGAAATAAAACATACAACATTGTATGATGGTAAATGTTACAGTTGCCACACAGGTCAGCAGGAACCCAATCACATCCAAAGAGTGGTACTGGAAACAGGTTAGGTCATGGACTGCAACCCGAGGGTGCTTGGCTCCTTTATGGTGACTGAAAAATTCAATCCACAAGACTGCTCAACCTTTACTGGTTGATCATGACAAATTCTTAATAACTTCAGAGTATTCTCTTTATATCTGAAGGATAAACATAGAGATACCAAAATTGAAAGTAAGTTTATTTTCTTGAGCATATCAAGTCCATGTAAGGTTTTTATTTTAACTAACTAATTAATTAATTAATTAATTGAAACAGAGTCTTGCTGTGTTGCCCAGGCTGGAGTGCAGTGGTGCAGTCTCGGCTCACTGCAACCTCCACCTACCATGGTGTCAAGAGGTTTTCCTGCCTCAGCCTCCCAAGTAGCTGGGATTACAGGCACAAGACACCATGCCTGGCTACTTTTTGGATTTTTAGTAGAGACAAACAGGGTTCTTCCATGTTGGCCAGAGTGGTCTCGAACTCCTGACCTCAGGTGATCCACCCGCCTCGGGCTCCTAAAGTGCTAGGATTACAGGCATGAGACACTGCACCCAGCACATGAAAGGTTTTTAAAGTTCTAAATGATTCAAAGTAAATGACATATAATTGACATAGAATTTGTGCAATTTAGTTTGAGTCATCATAGAAACTTTGGCTTTTACATTGGAATTTTATCATTGACAAATTTTTTAAAGTAAAATGGAAAGTCAGGAAAATTAATTTCTTACAGGAAAAACAAATATAAGCCATTTTATTATTACTTTTTAGTTTGTTAATTTTTAGTTTTTGTGGGTATTTACCAGGTATATATATTTATGGGATGCATGAGATGTTTTGATACAGGCTGCAATGTGAAATGATCACATCATGGAGAATAAGGTATCCTTCCCTTAAAAGGATAACTTTGTGTTGTGAACAATCCAATTATACTCTTTTAGTTCTCAAACAGGCATATGAGAACGTGCACAACATCATGAGCAATTTTAAGTGCTTTAGGAAAGATAGTGGAAATACAATTTGAAAACTATCATGTTTAAGTTCCAAAAAGGAATTGTGTCATGGCGAGTGAAATGCCTCATAGCTAGTCACTCTGCTTCTACCCTGCCTTTTGTCTCCTACTGTTTCCTACCCAGTAGCCAAAATTATATTTTTAAAATAAAAGTCAGATTTTGCCACTCCCCTAATTGAGATTTTTGCCTGACTTCTCATCATATTAAGAATAAAATCCAACTCTGTTATTTGGCCTACAGGACCCTGCAATGTCAAACACTGGCAAACTGTTCTCCTAACACTTTTGCCATACACGCTAGGTCTTCTAGAGACATTGGCCTTCTATTTTTCTTTAGGGTGCCAAAAGTGTTCTCACCATAGCATCTTTACACATTTTGCCCCCTCCTTGTGCTCTTGGAACATTCTTTCTTGCAACAACCCAAGGCATGCTTCTATCTCTTTTTGAGGCTTTCCTCTAAGTATTACCTCTAAGAGAGGCTTTTCCTGGCCACACTATTTTCTCTACTGTTTTATGCTTATTTTGATACTCGATTCTTGCAATGTTAGATATATTATATATCTTATAAAATAAACCTTTAAATATTAAAGTCAAAATATAAATATACATACACTAAGTGAATAGGTCAAAAGCGTAAGATCATCTTGAACATTATCTTGAAGAGAAGATACAAATTTACCTACTCTTCAGATCATGGTGTAGGATGTCACAACCTGCCTAGAATAACTCTCTTGTCCTGAAAGATTTAGTCACTACTTTTGTCGTCCAATTAAATAGTAGCCTGACTTCAAATATCATACATTAGTTTTCTTTGTTTATGTAACTGAATTATATAACATATATTCATTAGAGTCTATTTTTTAAAACTTTTGTGTAGCAGTTGTTGGTTAATACCATTGCTGTGTAGTATTTTGTTGATTGCTAAACCACAGATTATGTCATCGTTTTATGACCAATAGACATTTGGATTACTAACAATTTTTGGACAATATTAATAATTCTGTCATAAACATTCTTGTATATGAAATGCAAGAGTTCTTTGCCCCCCCCCCCAAAAGATGTGCGACAGCTGTGTGGCTTATCTGTTCCATCGCCATGCACGTTCAAGCCCCTTACGGGAGAGGGAGCACGCAGACAGGCAAGTGCAGGAGCCTGGGCCAGTGCCCCTGGGCTCTGACGCCACGGCAGCATGGGGTGGGTGTCTGCAGCTCCTGAAGCCAAGTGGGCATGTGTTAGTGTATTCACTTTTTAGCCTTGCCGCCACTGATGTCTTAGAGGTATTAGCAGTTCAAGAGGCGTCCCTGTAGGTACTCAGGTCAGCAGCTCCAGCGTCTCAAGGTGGAGTCCCACACATGGACTTGGAGGGACGATGCAGAGTTTCACTGGAGTGAGTGGGAGTGGCTCTCAGTGGGATAGATAGGGAGCTGGAATGGTGATGGGTGGGAGAGATGATCTTCCCTCTGGGTTTGTAGTGTCAGCATCCAATCTCCTCTCGTCTCCAACCGTCTTCAGCTGAACTACTCTCGGCATTCAGAAATTCCTTCTCTTCTCTTTGTTGCAGCATTCTGCCATTCTTCTGCTCTTCTGTTCATGCCAGGCTGTTGGGGTTTATATGAGTACAAAATGGGGGGCATGGTGGGCCAAAAGGCAACTTTGGACCTCAAAAACAGAATGTCTCTTCTCATTTAGGGCCAAGAGTTTTCAGGCTTGAGGGTGGGACCTTTGCAGGGGAACCAACCACTTCTACCCAGTATTTTCCTGTTTCCTGTGTGGAAGAATTGGAACACTCTTGCATTGTTGGTGGCAATGACAAATGGAACAAGTACTTTGGAAAACAGTTTAGCAGTTCTTCATAAACATATTTCCCACATGAGCCAGCAATTCCACTTATAGTATCAATCTCAAAGAAAAACATGTTTATGCAAAAACATGTGTAGCAATGTTCCTAGAAGCCACAATTGGAAACAATCAAAAGACCAATGAACTGATAAGTGAACAAAGAAAATATGGCATATCCATACTCTAAAATATTATACTGCTGTAAGAAGAAATGAAAAAACACACTACAACGTGAATGAATCTAAAAACTATTTAAAAAATTATGCTCAGTGAAAGAAGTCATTTATACAACACCCTAAATTGTATGATTCCAGATGGATTCATGACTTGTAAGCATTCTAAATACACTGAGATTTTACACCTTAAATAGGTGGCTTTTAAGTCATGGAAATTACGTGTAATTATCAAGCCTGTTACAATAATGGAAACAATAAAAATGAATTTTTCATCAAGAAAATAGTTATGTTTTTAGAGATTTTAGATATTTAATTAAAATATTTTATCATATTTCTTTAAGTTTATCCTTCCTTTCTACTGTGGACTGATCATATGATTTTTTAAAAAACTGTCATTTTAGGAAAAGAAGTTGTCAAATTGTCCCTGTTTGCAGATGACATGATTGTATATTTAGAACAACCCATTGTCTCAGCCCAAAATCTCCTTGGTGCTGATAAGCAACTTCAGCATAGACAACACAGTAACACAGCTATCTTACATAATAGCAATTGCATCAGAGAGCCAAATCACAAACGAACCTCACGACAATAATAAAGAGCAATGTGCCTAGAATTCAACTTACAAGGACGCAGCGACCTTCAGGGAGTAACAAATCATCACCAGTGAAATAAAGTTATATCGACGAACAAATGGAAATAACATAACATGTCGATGTAGCCATAAGCCGTAATTTATTCAATGCCATCTCTCTAAGTTAATAATGACTAGAATCGAAAATCCGCTTTTAAAGTCCGCTATGGAACCAAAACAGTATTCTTCACGCCGCTATCAATCTCAAGTCAAAGCAGAACACACCACCGACTTCAAATCATGGTAAATCAAACAGCAGGGTATTGGTCCCAAAAACAGATATATAGATCAATGGAACAGAACAGCCCAGAAATACCAGCCATCCGTCTGATAAACCCGACAAAACAAGAAAGGACAGGATTCTCATTGAATATGGGGAAAGGCTGATCAGCTTATAAGTGAAAGTCGAAATCGATACTTCACTATATGAAAATTGACTCAAGATGGATAGAGACTTAATGTTGTATTCAATATCAAACCTCTAGAAGAAAACCTAGATAATAATTCATTCAGACAATATGAGTACAAGGCGATCTCCATTTCAAACAATCAAAAGTAATGACAATAAAAGTTAAAATGAAATGACCAATTAAATTAAAGAAGCTACCCAGCAAAAAGAAACTACCATCAGAGTGAAAGCAGACAACCTACAGAATGGGGAAAATTTTGAAATTAAATATTCGATTAAAGGGTTGGTTATTCAGTCCTGAACCAAACAAATTCTACAGTTTTTAAAATATATGAATAGACACTTCAAAAAGAAAATATTTATGCAGCCCCACATGAAATATCATCACCATCAGAGAATGTACCGACATGATAATATCTCACACCAGTTGAATGGAACATTGTGTCAAAGTCAGAAATAATAGGTGCTGAGAGAGGGAGAATAGGAACATACTGTTGGTGGACCAACTAGTTCAACTGTGCGTGAAAACAGTGGTGATTCTCGCGATCTAGAACTAGGAAATAATATTTGGATTTCATCCCATTGGGTATATAACAAAGCGATCAAATCATGCCATGTTAATACGCACACGTATGCTTCTATTGCGGCACTATTCACACAGCAAAGACTTGGAATCAACCGAAATGTCCATCAAAGCAAAAGGACCGGATTAAGAAAATGTGGCAAATACAGCATACCATGTGGAATACCATGCAAACCATACAAAAGGATGAGTTTGTGTCCTTTGTAGGGACATGGATGCAGCTGGAACCATCATTCTCGGCAAACTATCACAAGAACAGAAAACCAAACACTGCATGTTCTCACCATAGGTGGGAACTGAACAATGAGATCACTTTGACTCAGGAAGGGGAACATCACACCGGCCTAATACGGGAGGGGAAGGGGGAAGTTGACAGACAGAGTTATACCCGATGTAAATGACGAAAGTTGCAACATGGCACAGAAGAGCATGAAACAAACTCGTATCGTTATGCATGTACCCTAGAACTTAAAGTATAATAAAAATAATAAATTAATAAAATAAAATAAAAATAAAATAAAAACAAAATCCCAGCCAACAGAGATCGGTAACAATATTCAACATTCTTTTCAATTTTAAATTATACTTTAAGTTCTAGGTTACATATGCACAATGGGCCGGCTTGTTCCATATGTGACATGTGCCATGTTGATGTGCTGCACTCCATTAATCCTTGGCATTTACATTAGGTATATCTCCTAATGCTGTCCCATCCCCCACCTCCCCACAATAGACCTGGGTGATGTCTCTTCCTGTTTCAAGGCCTCATTGTTCAATTCCCACCTATGAGTGATATGTTCATGTATTTGGTTTCTGTTCTTGTGATAGTTTGCTGAGTATCATGGTTTCTAGCTGCATCCATGTCCCTACAAAGGACACAAACTCCATCCTTTTTATGGCTGCATAGTATTCCATGGTGTATATATGTGCCACATTTTCTTAATCCAGTCTGTCACTGATGGATTTGATGCATTCCAAGTCATTGCTATTAGAATAGTGCCTAATAAATATATGTGTCTTTATAGCAGCATGACTTATAATGCTTTGGGTATACCTAGTAATGGGATGGCTGGGTCAAATGGTGTTTCTAGTTCTAGATCCTTGAGGAATCGCCACACTGTGTCTACAATGGTTGAATTAGCGAACCTACCATGTAAAAGTGTTCCTATTTCTCCGCATCCTCCCCAGCACCTGTTGCTCTGGACTTTTGAATGATTGCTATTTTTAACTGGTGTGAGGATGGTATCTCTCATTGTGGTTTTGATTTGCGTTTCTCTGATGGTGAGTGATGATGAGCATTTTTTCATTTGTCTTTGGCTGTATGAATAAGTCTTTGAGAAGTGTCTGTTCATATCCTTTACCCACTTTTGATGGTTTTTTTTTCTTGTGGAGCCGAGTTCTTTTGTGGTTCTGGATATTAGCCTCTTGTCAGATGAGTAGATTGTGTAAATTTTCTCCCATTCTGTAGGCTGTCTATTCACTCTGATACTTTTCTTTTGCTGTGCAGAAACTATTCCAGCTTATTTAGATCCCATTTTGTCAATTTTGGCTTTTGTTGCCGTTGCTTTGCCGTTTTAGACATGAAGTCCTTTGCCCATGTAAGGTCCTGAATGATATTACCTAGGTTTTCCCTCTAAGGTTTTTATGGTTTTAGGTCTAACATTTAAGTCTCTAATCTATCTTGAATTAATTTTCTTATAAGTTATAAAGAACACATCCAGTTTCAGCTTTCTACTTATGACTAGTCAATTTTCCCAGCAACTATTTATTCAATAGGGAATCCTGTCTCATTAGTTGTTTTCTCAGGTTTGTCAACATCAGATGGCTGTAGATGTGGTATTATTTCTGAGGGCGCTATTCTGTTCCATTGGTCTATATCTCTGTTTTGTAGCAGTACCATACTGTTTTGCTTACTGTAGCCTTATAGTAAGTTTGAAGTCAGAAGTGTGATGCCCAGCTTTGTCCTTTGGCTTAAGATTGTCTTTTTCAATGTTGGGTCCTTTTTAACTCCATATGAACTTTAAAGCAGTGCTCTTTTTCCAATTCTAGAAGAAAGTCATTGTAGCTTAGGTAATGGCATTGAATCTTATACCTTGGCACTATGGCCATTTTAATGGTATTGATTCTTCCTATCCATGAGCATGGTATGTTCTTCCATTTCCATTTGTGTCCTCTTTTATTTCACTGAGCAGTGGTTTGTTGTTCTCCTTGAAGAGGTCCTTTACATCCCTTGTAAGTTGGATTCCTAGATATTTTATTCTCTTTGAGGCAATTTTGAATGGGAAATCATTTATGATTTGGCTTTCTGTTTGTCTGTTATGGTGTATAAGAATGCTTGTGTTTTTTACACATTTATTTTGTATCCTGAGACTTTGCTGAAGTTGCTTATCAACTTAAGGAGATTTTGGGCTGAGACAATGGGTTGTTGTAAATATACAATCATGTCATCTACAAACAGGGACAATTTAACTTCTTTTCCTAACTGAATACCCTTCATTTCTTTCTCTTGCCTGATTGTCCTAGCAATAACTTCCAACACTATGTTGAATAGGAGTGGTGAGAGAGGGCATCCCTGTCTTGTGCCAGTTTTTAAAGGGAATGCTTCCAGTTTTTGCCCATTCAGTATGATATTGGCCATGGATTTGTCATAAATAGCTCTTATTATTTTGAGATGTGTTCCATCAATACTGAATTTATTGAGAGTTTTTAGCATGAGGGGATGTTGAATTTTGTCAAAGGTCTTTTCTGCATCTACTGGGATAATCATGTGGTTTTTGTCTTTGGTTCTGTTTATATGCTGGAATATGTTTATTTATGTGTGAATGTTGAACCAGCCTTGCATCCCAGGGATGATGACCACTTGATCATGGTGGATACACCTTTTGATGTGCTGCTAGATTCGATTTGCCGGCATTTTATTGAGGATTTTTGCATCAGTGTTCATCAGAGATATTGGTTTAAAATTCTCTTTTTTTTTTTTTGTATCTCTGTCTGGCTTTGGTATCAGGATGATGTTGGCCTCATAAAATGAGATAGGGAGGATTCCCTCTATTTCTATTGATTTGAATAGTTTCAGAAGGAATGGTACCAACTCCTCCTTCTACCTCTGTTAGAATTTGGCTGTGAATCCTCTGGTCCTGGACTTCTTTTGGTTGGTAGGCTATTAATTATTGCCTCAATTTCAGAGCCTGCTATTAATATATTCAGGGATTCAACTTCTTCCTGGTTTAGTCTTGGGAGAGTGTAAGTGTCCAGGAAATTATCCATTTCTTCTAGATTTTCTAGTTTATTTGCACAGAGGTGTTTATAGTATTCTCCGATGGTAGTTTTTATTTCTGTGGGTTTGGTGGTGATATCCCCTTTATCATTTTTTTTTGCATCTATTTGATTCTTCTCTCTTTTCTTCTTTTTAGTCTTGCTAGCGGTCTATCAATTTTGTTGATCTTTTCAAAAAATCTGCTCCTGGATTCATTGATTTTCTGGAGGGTTTTTTGTGTCTCTATCTCCTTCAGTTCTGCTCTGATCTTAGTTATTTCTTGCCTTCTGCTAGCTGTTGAATGTTATTGCTCTTGCTTCTCTAGTTGTTTCAATTGTGATGTTAGGGTGTCAATTTTAGATCTTTCCTGCTTTCTCTTGTGGGCATTTAGTGCTATAAATTTTCCTCTACACACTGCTTTAAATGTGTCCCAGAGATTCTGGTATGTTGTATCTTTGTTCTCATTGGTTTCAAAGAACATCTTTATTTCTGCCTTCATTTCATTATGTACCCAGTTGTCATTCAGGAGCAGGTTGTTCAGTTTACATGTAGTTGAGTGGTTTTGATAGAGTTTCTTGGTTCTGAGTTCTAGTTTGATTGCTCTATGGTCTGGGAGACAGTTTGGTATAATTTCTGTTCATTTACATTTGCTGAGGAGTGCTTTACTTCCAAATATGCAGTCAGTTTTGGATAAGTGTGATGTGGTGCTGAGAAGAATGTATATTCTATTGATTTTGGTTGGAGATTTCTGTAGATGTCTATTAGGTTTGTTTGGTGCAGAATTGAGTTCAATTCCTGGATATCCTTGTTAACTTTCTGTCTCGATCTGTCAAATGTTGACAGTGGGGTGTTAAAGTCTCTCATTATTATTGTATGGGAGTCTAAGTCTCTTTGTAAGTCTCTAAGGACTTGCTTTATGAATCTGGGTGCTCCTGTATTGGATGCATATATATTTAGGTTAGCTCTTCCTGAAGAATTGATCCCTTTATCATTATGTAATGGCCTTCTTTGTCTCTTTTGATCTTTGATGGTTTAAAATCTGTTTTATCAGAGACTAGGATTGCAACCCCTGCCTTTTTTCTTGTTTTCCATTTGCTTGGTAGATCTTCCTACATTCCTTTATTTTGAGCCTATGTATGTCTCTGCATTTGAGATGGGTCTCCTGAATATAGCAAACTGATGGGTCTTGATTCTGTCCAATTTGCCAGTCTGTATCTTTTAATTGGACCTTTAATCCATTCACATTTAAGGTTAATATTGTTATGTGTGAACCTGATCCTGACATTATGATATCAGCTGGTTATTTTGCTCATTAGTTGATGCAATTTCTTCCTTGTATCAATGGACTTTACATTTAGGCATGTTTTTGCAGTGGCTGATACCTGTTGTTCCTTCTTTCCATGTTTAGTGCTTCCTTCAGGATCTCTTGTAGGGCAGGCCTGGTGGTGACAAAATCTCTAAGCATTTGTTTGTCTGTACAGGATTTTATTTCTCCTTCACTTCTGAAATGTAATTTGGCTGGATATGAAATTCTGGGTTTAAAATTCTTTTCTTGAAAAATATGGAATATTGGCCCCCACTCTCTTCTGGCTTGGAGAGTTTCTGCTGAGAGATCTGCTCTTAGTCTGATGGGCTTCCCTTTGTGCTTAAACCGACCTTTCTCTCTGGCTGCCCTTAACATTTTTTCCTTCATTTCAACTTTGGAGAATCTGACAATAACATGTCTTGGAGTTGCTCTTCTTGAGAAATATCTTTGTGGCGTTCTCTGTATTTCTTGAATTTGAATGTTGGCCTGGCTTCCTAGGTTGGGGAAATTCTCTCGGATCATATCCTGCAGAGTGTTTTCCAACTTGATTCCATTTTCCCCAGCACTTTCAGTCATACCAATCAGACATAGATTTGATTTTTTCACATAAAGCCATATTTCTTGGAGGCTTTGTTCATTTCTTTTTACTCTTTTTTCTCTACATTTCTCTTCTCACTTCATTTCATTCATTTGATCTTCAATTGCTGATACTCTTTCTTCCAGTTGATCGAGTCAGTTACTGAAGCTTGTGCATTTCTCACATAGTTCTTGTATTATGGTTTTCATCTGTATCAGTTCTTTTAAGGTCTTCTCTGCAATGATTATTCTAGTTATCCATTCATCCATTTTTTTTTAAGGTTTTTACTTTCTTTACACTGGTTACATAGTTCCTCCTTTAGCTCTGAGAAGTTTGATTGACTGAAGCCTTCTTCTCTCAATTCATCAAAGTCATTCTCCATCCAGCTTTGTTCCGTTGATGGCAATACTACTCATCTTAAAATATCAAAAGGAAGAGAGACTTTCCACACAATTTCACTATGTAATAGTCTCTTTAGTAGCCATTAAAACAATACAATCCTGTTCAAAATGAAGCCAAATTATTCTGAGTATGTGCAAAACCGCACTGATACTGTCAGTGGACTTCTTCATGTTCTTTTGTTTATGTAGAATGTGTGAAATATAGTTAAGCTGAGTAAATATTTTTTGTATAAACTATGATTTAGAAAAACAAATTTCAATATAAGTTCAAAAATTTCAATACAAGTTCATATGGTTACATTATTTTTGTGTTTTCTGAGTGTTTCTTCATTTTCCTGTCTTTCTATTACATTAACTGGGTGGTAAATCTCTGAAAAACAAAATTTAATTTGACTAAATAAATTTTGAAATGTTTTTATTTTTATTTATATTTTATTTTGGTCTGGGAAGAAAAATCTTGCATCATAATCTTTCTTCCTGGAACTCAGCTGAAGTAGTCTCATCTATCAGTTTTCCATCTTCAAATCTCAGATGTAACTAATCACTTTTCCTTCTTTCCTTTTCTAGCTTCAGAAACAAAACAGACATTTCATTATGACAAATATCACAGTTGCCTGACCCCAGCAGGAACCCAATCACATCAGGGAATGCACAGAGCCAGGTGAGTCATGGGCTGCAGGCAGTGTTTGGCTCCTTTGTGTTGCATGACAAATTCAATCAGAAGACTGCTCGATCAGGGGCTTCACTGGTTGATCATGTTAATTCTTGATAATTCCTTAACTTACACATTCTCTTTATATCTGAAGATAAAAATAAAAGATACTAATGTAACAGGAAGAGACTTTTACAAAACCCCTCAGACACCCCGAGTTAAAGAAGGAAGGGGGTTATTCATTTTGAGCACTCATGAAAGCTCTGTCCTCCAGAACTGAGCTCCCAAGTGAGCTGTCCATACAGAGACTCACAACTCTGGGAGTTCCACATGAGAGGTGGTGATAGATTAAACAAGCAGTGGGTATGTGACTGGGAGCTGCATGCACCAGTAATCAAGAGCAGACAGAAGGACAAGGGATTTTACAACTTTTCCATAAAATGCCTATAATCTATAGAAGACTAACCAATAGGTCAAATTGATCTTTATTCTCGGGCCAGAGTGTAGCTACCAAGAGTGTTTGCTTGTTCATTTCATTTCTACCCCTTTAGTTTTACTTATTTTTCTTTAGAGGCAGAAATTAGACATAAGACAATATGAGGAGTGATCTTTCTTCCCTTGCTAACACTGAAAGTAGGATTAATGTGTCTGTGCATGAAGTTTATGAAAGGCTTTTAAAGGTGCCAAATAGTTCAAAGTAAATGTCAAAAGAATTGACATAAATTTAATGCTAATTTAAGTCATCACAGAAAGTTTGGCTTTTCGTTATACTTTTCTCATTGACAAATATTTTCTAAATGAAATTGAATGTTAGGTGAGGAAAAGTTGAAGCAGAGAGAAAATACTAATTTGCTTTTAATTGTTTAATTTTAAGTTTTTGAATTTAGTCAAGTGTATATATATTTATGGGGTATATGGAGTTGTTTTTGATACAATGTGAAACTATCACATCATGGAAAATAGGATATTCATCCTTAAACATTTATCCTTTGTATTATTATGAACAATTCCATCTCAAGCAGACATATAAGAATGTTCAATATCATGAACCATTTTAAGTGCTGTAAGAAAAGATCGTGAAAGGGAAATTCAATATGAGGTATCATCTCTAAGTTCCTAAAAGTAATTGTGTCATGGTGAGTGGCCTTGTTCCTCATAGGTAGCCATTTTGCCTCTACATTTACTCTTTTGTCTTCTACTGTTTCCCTACCTGTAGAATGATTTTTGCAGTTAAGTCAGTTTATAGCACTCCCTGATTAAGACTTGGCTGGCTTCTCGTTATTTAAAGAATAAGGTAACTCTGTTGTTTGGTCTGCACAAGACCCTACATTTGTTTGACACTGGCAAGCTCTTTTCCCTAACACTTTCCCCTGCACTGTCTTCTAGATTGGCCTTCTATTTTTCTTTAAACTCCCAAAGGTGTTCTCGTCTTAGCACCTTACACATTTTTCCCTCTCTCCTGCTCTTAGGTGTTCTCTTACTTTAACCCAAAGTATACTACTCTCATTTCTACTTAAGCTTCCCATGTAACATATTTACTTCTAAGAGAGGCTTTTACTGACCACACATGATGGAACCTCTAGGATTTTCTCTATTTTCTGTGCTTATTTTTCATTGATTTCTAGAGTTTTTAAAATGCATTATATATCTCATAAAATAAACATTTAAATATTAAATACAAAGATAAATGTACATACACTAAGTGAATAGTCCAAAATGTAAGATCATCTTGAACATTATTTTGAAGGTGAAGATATCTATTTACCTACTATTTCAGATAAGTGGTATAGGATATCACAATCTACTAGAATCATTCTCTTTTTCTGATCCATTTAGTCTACTTTTGTCCTCCAATTAAATATTAACTGACTTTGACTAGCATACGTGGATTTTCCTTTGTTTATGTAATTGAATGATATAATATCTTTCATTAGTGTCTTTTTATTAAATGTAGCAGTTCTGTAATTCCATTGCTGTGTAGTGTTTTGTTGATTGAGAAAGGCACAAATTGTTTCTTCATTTTGTGATTAATACATATTTGGGTTAGTAATGAATTTTTAGACACTATTGATAATTCTGTCATAAACATTCTTCTAGATGAACATTATATTTATATATTTATACGTATCTCTAGGTATATAATTGAGAGTAGAATTGCTGAGATAAAGATTGGATGCATAATTGTGATCCACTTCTTGACTTTAACATTTTGGGGTACATTTTTATCTAAAATGTAAAAGTTATGTTAGCTATAGTTTTTATAACCTCTCTTGCTTCACTATGACTGCATCCACATAGTTTCTATGACATTAAATCTTATTATATTTTACTAAGTCTTGAGTTATTACTACCACACTATCACATCAAATAACTATTATATTGCTCTAAGAAAATGTAATGTTCCAGTTGATATATATAATGCATATATGTGTGTATTATTGTATGTACACATGTTCAATGTGTGTATCACATTTCTTTACATTATAAGATTCCATTTATTAATTGTGCTCTTCAAATGTTTATGTCTTTTACCCATTATTTGCTCTTTTTAAGTCTGTTTGATTGAATAAAGTATTCATTATAAATACATTTAAAATCTATAGTTTGCTTTATACATTTTTCTATTTATCAAGTTGGTTTTGTGTTTCTTTTCAATTATTTCCTATCTTCTTTAAAAGGTGTTTTTATCATTCATTAGCAACTAATTTTTGTGATGAAGTATTTTAAGTATTCCTTTAGATGATGCCACTCCTTATTTAAAAACATTAATGATAGTAGTTATAAATGCTGAATAGATGATGATATTGGACTCTGCAGGAATTTGCACATGATATCTTTTGGATTGTGAAAAATAAAATATTAAAAATTTAACTTAAAATTTTATTTTTTTGTTTTTCAAAGACCATCATCAAAAAGGAAAATTTAGTGCACCATAATTGGACAAAATATTTAAAAATTATATATCTGACATGACCCATTATATATAAATGTTCCTAAAACATTAATAAGGCAAATAGCAGTTAAAAATGTTAGGAGGATTGTAGTAGACATGTTTTCAAAGAAGATATATGAATGATCAGTAAGCACATATAAGGATTCTCAATGTCTTTAGCCGTAATGAAAATGCAATCTGAGACCAGGATGAGAGATCATTTTACACCACTAAAACGCTTTAACAAAAGACAATTAATAACCCTGCGTTTGCCAAAAGTATGGAGGAATTGTAACCACGTTGCTGCTTTGGTGTGTGATAAATGAAACAAGTACTTTGGAAGACATTTTAGCAGTTATTCATAAACATACAGTTCCCACATGAGCCAGCAATTCCACTTGTAGTATCAACCCAAAAGAAAGGAAAACAGGTTTATGCAAAAACTTGTGTAGCAATATTCCTAGTAACTACAACTGGAAACAATCAAAAGGCCAATGAACTGAGAAGTTAACAACTAAAATATGACATATCCTTACTGAAAAATGTTAAACTGCTATAAAAAGAAATGAAGTATTAAAACACACAACAACATGAATAAAACAAACACCATAAAAAACAACAAAAAATTAAGCTAGGTGAAACGTCATTTACACAGCACCCTAAACTGTATAATTCCATTTATATGAAATTTCTCTAGAGAGAATAATCTCTAGAGAAAGGAAACAAATTAGTGTTAGACTAGGGTAGAGTGGTCATAGGAAGTGAATTCTGTGTCATTGCAATTTCTTTCGTGTTGATAAAAATGTTCTAAAATTATAGGATAATGATGGCTTCATGGCTCTGTAAACATAGTAAATATATTTGGAGTTTATATCACAAAGAGGAGGATTTTGTGGTATCAAAATTAAATCTCAATTTCAAGTCCATTACAATAATGATAATAATAAAAGTTAATTTTTCAGCAGGAAAATCATCATGTTCTGAGGCATTTTAGATATTTAATTAAAATATTTATTATATTATTTCATTTATTCCTCCTTTCTACTATGAATTCATTATGTCAAAATTTTAAGAAATGTATTTTTTGGAACTGGGTGGAGCTCACAGCAGCTCAAGGAAGCCTGCCTGTCTCTGTAGACTCCACCTCTGGGGACAGGGCACAGCTAAACAACAACAACAACAACAACAACAGCAGCAGCAGAAACCTCTGCAGACACAAACGACTCTGTCTGACAGCATTGAAGAGAGCAGTGGATCTCCCAACACGGAGGTTGAGATCTGAGAAGGGACAGACTGCCTGCTCAAGTGGGTCCCTGACCCCTGAGTAGCCTAACTGGGAGACATCCTCCACTAGGGGCAGACCGACACCCCACACCTCCCACGGCAGAGTATACCCCTGAGAGGAAGCTTCCAAAGCAAGAATCAGACAGGTACACTCGCTGTTCAGAAATATTCTATCTTCTGCAGCCTCTGCTGCTGACACCCAGGCAAACAGGGTCTGGAGTGGACCTCAGGCAATCTCCAACAGACCTACAACTGAGGGTCCTGACTGTTAGAAGGAAAACTAACGAACAGGAAGGACACTCACACCAAAACCCCATCAGTACGTCACCATCATCAAAGACCAGAGGCAGATAAAGCCACAAACATGGGGAAAAAGCAGGGCAGAAAAGCAGGAAATTCAAAAAATAAGAGCGCATCTCCTCCTGCAAAGGGGCACAGCTCATTGCCAGCAATGGATCAAAGTTGGATGGAGAATGACTTTGACCAGATGAGAGAAGAAAGCTTCAGTCCATCAAACGTCTCAGAGCTAAAGGAGGAATTACGTACCCAGCACAAAGAAACTAAAAATCTTGAAAAAGAGTGGAAGAATTGATAGCTAGAATAATTAATGCAGAGAAGGTCATAAATGAAATGACAGAGATGAAAACCATGACACGAGAAATATGTGACAAATGCACAAGCTTCAGTAATGGACTCGATCAACTGGAAGAAAGAGTATCAGTGATTGAGGATCAAATGAATTAAATGAAGCAAGAAGAGAAAATAAAAGAAAAAAGAAGAAAAAGAAATGAACAAAGCCTGCAAGAAGTATGGGATTATGTAAAAAGACCAAATCTACATCTGATTGGGGTGCTTGAAAGTGAGTGGGAAAATGGAACCAAGTTGGAAAACACTCTTCAGGATATCATCCAGGAGAACTTCCCCAACCTAGTAGGGCGGGCCAACATTCAAATTCAGGAAATACAGAGAACGCCACAAAGA
>NW_022167624.1:0-1244 GCF_008728515.1 Papio anubis | reverse complement strand
TAATAAAGAAGAAAAGAGATAAAAATCAAATAGATGCAATAAAAATGGCATAGGGATTATCACCACTGATCCCACAGAAATACAAAGTACCATCAGATAATACTATAAATGGCTCTATGCGAACAAACTAGAAGGTCTAAAGAAATGGATGTGTTTCTGAACACATACACACACCCAAGTCTCAACCAGGAAGAAGTTAAATCCATGAATAAACCATTAACAAGTTCTGAAATTGAGGCAGTTACTGATAGCCTATCAACAAAGAAAATCCAGGACCAGACAGGACAAGACAGATTCATAGCCGAATTCTACCAGAGATGCAAAGAGGAGCAGGTACCATTCCTTCTGATATTATTACAAACAATATGAAAAGAAGAAATCCTTCCTAAAACATTTTACAAGGGGGGCATCATCCTGATACTAAAACCTGGCAGAGACACACCAAAAAATAAAATTTCAGGTCAATATCCCTGAGTAACATTGATGTGAAAATCCTCAATAAAATAGTGGCAAACTGAATCCAGCAGCACATCATCATGCTTATCCACCACGATCATTTCAGCTTTAGCCCTGGCATGCGACGCTGGAACATGTGCAAATCAATAAATGTAATGCATCACGTAAACAGAACCAATGACAAAAACCACATGTTTATCTCAACAGACGCAGAAAAGGTCTTTGTCAAAACTCAACACCCCATTTGTGGTAAAAACTTTCAATAAAGTAGATATGGATGGAACATATCTGTAAATAATGAGAGCTGTTTATGGCAAACCCACCACCAATATCATACCGAATGGGCAAAAACTGGAAGCGATCCCTTTGAAAACTGATACAAGACAAGGATGCATTCTTTCTCCACTCTTATTCAACATAGTATTAAAGTTTCTGCACTCTCTCTCCACTCCTATTCAACAGAGTATTAAAGTTTCTGCGCAAGGAAATCAGGCAAGAGAAATAATCGGTATTCAAAATAGAAGAGAGGAAGCCAAATTGTCTCTGTTGGCAGATGGCAGGATTGTATACGTAGAAAACCTATCAATCTCAGCAAAATATCTCCTTAAGCTGGTAAGCAAATTCGGCTAAGCCTCAGGATTGAACATCAATGTGCAAAAATCACCAACATTCCTACACACAGTAAGAGAAACAAAAAACCAAAGCATGAGTAAACTCCCATTCACAATTGCTACTAAGAGAATAAAATACCTCGGAATACGACTTAGAAGGAATGTGAAGAAACCGTT
>NW_022167623.1:0-1244 GCF_008728515.1 Papio anubis | reverse complement strand
TGAGGAGACTTGGTACTTCTGAACTGATCTTATTTGGATAAGATGTCGGACTTCAGCGAATGTTGTACAGTTTGAGACATTTGAGGATTTGGGGACGGGGTGCATGTATTTTGCATGTGGGAGAGATGTGAATCCTCGAGGGGCCAGAGGGCAAACTGTAGTAGACTGAACAATGTCCCTCCAAAAGATAGCCACATGGTAACCCCTGGAACCTGTGAGTGTTAACTTACAACAAAAAAAGTGATTATGTTGGTCAGGTGTGGTGGCTCAGACCTGTAATCCCAGCACTTTGGGAGGGCGAGGTGGGTGGGTCACGAGGTCAGGAGTTCAAGACCAGCCTGGCCGAGATGGTGAAACCCCATCTCTACTAAAAATACAAAAATTAGCTGGGCATGGTGGTGGGCGTCTGTAATCCCAGCTACTCAGGAGGCTGAGGCAGAGAATTGCTTGAACTCGGGAGGCAGAGGTTGCAGTGAGCCGAGATCACACCACTGCACTCCAGCCTGGGTGACAGAGTGAGACTCCATCTCAAAAAAAAAAAAAAAGTAATTATGTTAAAGATCCTGAGATGGGGGAGATTCTCCTAGATTATCTGGGTGGGCCCTAAATGTAATAATGAGTGTCCTTATCAGATTGAGGCAGGGAGATCTGACACAGACAGAAGAGAAGAAGGCAGTATGACTGCCATGGTTTGAATGTCCCCACCAAAACTTGTGCTGAAATGTAATTGCCATTGTAACACTATTAAGAGGTGGGGCTGTCGGGAAGTGATTAATGCCATTGTCATAAGAGTGGATTAGTTATCACGAGACTGGGTTTGTTATAAAAGGGAGTTTAGCCACATTTTCTCTGTCTGTCTCCTGCACTTGCTTTTACCTTTCATCCTTCCACCGTGGCACAACCCTCACCAGATGCCAGCGCCATGCTCTTGGACTCCTAGCCTCTAGAACTGTACACCAAATAAACGTCTCTCCTTTATAAATTACCCAGTTTGTGGTATTCCATTATAGTAACAGAAAACAAATGAAGGCAATGACCATGGAGATAGAGATTAGAGTGATGCAGCCATGTATTCGTCTGTTCTCACACTGCTGTGAAGAACTGCCCGAGACTGGGCAATTTATAAAGGAAAGAGATTTAGTTGACTCACAGTTCTGCATGGCCTCATTGAAATTTTTCCTTCTTTCTTTGGCCTCAGGAAACAATCATGGCCAAAGGTGAAGAGGAAGCAAAGACTTTCTTCA
>NW_022167622.1:0-1244 GCF_008728515.1 Papio anubis | reverse complement strand
AGCTACTCGGGAGGCTGAGGCAGGAGAATGGCGTGAACCCGGGGGGGCGGAGCTTGCAGTGAGCCGAGATCGCGCCACTGCACTCCAGGCTGGGGCACAGAGCAAGACTCCGTCTCAAAAAAAAAAAAAACAAAAAAAATTTAGACAACATGTCTCTAAATTATTTTCTAAAGTCTCAAAAAAATCTAAAAAACAGAAAACACCCAAGATCATTCTAACAGGCTATACTGGTGAAAACCAGAATAAACTCCTCTTTGAATGGGATTCTATTTCAAATGACTTCTCCAAAATCAAGAAAAATCACCTATGAGAAAACCTTAATAAACACTCTAAGCTAAACTCTTCAGGGAGTTACAGGATGAAAAGAACTTGGACATTTTAGAGCCCTGTTAACCTGTGGGAAAGTGCTATAGTATGACTTCCTTTTTCTGCCTGGTAGAGAAGATGGCCCCCAAAGTTGTTGCTTTCCTGCCCTGTGAAGCCTTAACGGATTTGTTTAGAGCTTAGCAGTCTTATTTCAGCCTTCTGCTCCCCGACGCGATAAGCCTCAGTTCATCATATCCTTTTGGAACATTCCTCATTCCTTTGCTGGCGTCCTCCACTCACTGTCTGTTTGCATGGAAGGTTTGTTTTGATGATGCAAGACTGTGCACTGACCTCAAGCCTGCGTCTTCATAATGTGGATGATTCACAATGGGCCGAAGTGCAGAGAGCTTAACACTTGCCATCGTGGGCATGGCATCCGCAAACACTGCATCTGGAAAGCAAGAGGAAGGTCTCAGGAAGACACTCAGTGAGGGTGAGAAGGGGTCTCCTTCAAGTTTAAATCAATTATTTCACAGGTAGCAGAGTGGAGGCCCAGCAGGTTCATGACTTCAAGATTCAATGGCAGAACTAGAATGAGGTCAGATGGCTGATAAAGTAGCAGTTGGCAGCCAGGTCTGGGAAAACTATTTTCCTTGGAAAATAGAACTTCATCATCTTATCATTAAAGATTTCTTTCTTTCTTTAAAGAAAAAAATCTTAGAAATCTTTCCTGAATCTAGAAAAGAAGTATCAAATGGACTAGGAAAGCTTTATAGTAACAAGGAATTCTGGAAGATGATTTAGCATTCAAAAATTTGACACTCAGATGACAACAAAGACTCCCTTTCCACACATGAGTAAAATATCACATTCCATGAGTGAGTTTATTTCAAGAAGGAATGTGAAGGACTAATATTAAAAATTCATTAAGAAAATAA
>NW_022167621.1:0-1244 GCF_008728515.1 Papio anubis | reverse complement strand
ATAGAGACACCAATCATCTCAGATTAGAATCTATGTCAATGGCCTCACTATAAATAATTACATCTACATTTATAATTACATTATAAATAATTACAAATAAGGTCATATCTTCAGTACTGGAGGTTAGAACATCAACATGTGAATTTTGAGGGAAAAGCAATTCAACAAATTTTTTTTTTTAATTATTTTTTATTATTATACTTTAAGTTCTAGGGTACATGTGCATAACGTGCAGGTTTGTTACATATGTATACTTGTGCCATGTTGCTGTGCTGCAACCATCAACTCGTCATTTACATCAGGTATAACTCCCAATGCAATCCCCCCCTCCCCCCTCCCCATGATAGGCCCCGGTGTGTGATGTTCCCCTTCCCGAGTCCAAGTGATCTCATTGTTCAGTTCCCACCTATGAGTGAGAACACGCGGTGTTTGGTTTTCTGTTCTTGTGATAGTTTGCTAAGAATGATGGTTTCCAGCCGCATCCATGTCCCTACAAAGGACACGAACTCATCCTTTTTTATGGCTGCATAGTATTCCATGGCGTACATGTGCCACATTTTCTTAATCCATTCTGTCACTGATGGACATTTGGGTTGATTCCAAGTCTTTGCTATTGTGAATAGTGCCGCAATAAACATACGTGTGCATGTGTCTTTATAGCAGCAGGATTTATAATCCTTTGGGTATATACCCAGTAATGGGATGGCTGGGTCATATGGTACATCTAGCTCTAGATCCTTGAGGAATCGCCATACTGTTTTCCATAATGGTTGAACTAGTTTACAATCCCACCAACAGTGTCAAAGTGTTCCTATTTCTCCACATCCTCTCCAGCACCTGTTGTTTCCTGACTTTTGAATGATCGCCATTCTAACTGGTGTGAGATGGTATCTCATTGTGATTTTGATTTGCATTTCTCTGATGGCCAGTGATGATGAGCATTTTTTCATGTGTCTGTTGGCTGTATGAATGTCTTCTTTTGAGAACTGTCTGTTCATATCCTTTGCCCACTTTTTGATGGGGTTGTTTGTTTTTTTCTTGTAAATTTGTTTGAGTTCTTTGTAGGTTCTGGATATTAGCCCTTTGTCAGATGAGCAGATTGCAAAAATGTTCTCCCATTCTGTAGGTTGCCTGTTCACTCTGATGGTAGTTTCTTTTGCTGTGCAGAAGCTCTTTAGTTTAATGAGATCCCATTTGTCAATTTTGGCTTTTGCTGCCGTTGCTTTTGATGTTTTAGACATGAA
>NW_022167620.1:0-1244 GCF_008728515.1 Papio anubis | reverse complement strand
AACCACAAACTCGAAAACAAAGCATCACCCTGTATCTCCAGCTCCACGACCCTCAACTAAAAACACCAACTCCAGCTCCTCCACAGGTCTCCAGCTCCATGACCCAAAAACCAGAAAACAGCACTCCACCTTGTATCTCTAGCTCCACAGCCCTGAATGAGAAACACGACCACCGGCTCCTACACGGCTCTCCAGCTCCATGACCCACAAACTAGAAAACAATGCTCCACACTGTATCTCCAGCTTCACAACCCTCTACGAGAAACACCAACAACGGCTCCTCCGCGGGTCTCCAGCTCCACGATCCTCAACTAGAAACACCAACAATGGCTCCACCGCGTGTCTCCAACTCGAAATCCTCAACTGGAAACACCAATGACAGCTCCTCCACAGGTCTCCAACTCCACGACCCACAAACTGGAAAACAACGCTCCACCCTGTATCTCCAGCTCCACAAACATCAACTAGAAATACCAACTGCAGTTCCTCTGCGAGTCTCCAGATCTACAACCCTCAACTACAAACACCAACATGGGCTCCTCCGGAGGTCCTCAATTAGAAACAACAAAACCGGCTCCTCCGCGGGTCTCCAGCTCTCCAAACCACAAACTAGAAAACAACGCATCACCCTATATGTCCAACTCCACAACAGTCACCGAGAAACAGCAAAAATGGCTCCTCCTTGGGTCTCCAACTCCCCAAACCTCAACTACAAACACCAACACTGGCTCCTCCGAGGGTCTCCAGCAACATGACCCTCAACTACAAACACCAACACTGGCTCCTGGCGGGTCTCCAGCTCCATGACATTCAACTAGAAACACCAACAGCTTCTCCTCCACAAGTCTCTAGCACCATGACCCTCAGCAAGAAACACTAACACCGGATCCTCCCCGGGACTCCAGCTCCACCATCCTCAACTAGAAACACCAACACCGGCTCCTCCGCGGGTCTCCAGCTCCACGATCCTCAACTAGAAACACCAACAATGGCTCCTCCCTGTGTCTCCAACTCCAAACCCGCAACCAGAAACACCAACGACAGCTCCTCCACGGGTCTCCAGCTCCACGACCCACAAACTAGAAAACAACGCTCCACCCTGTATCTACAGCTCCACAACCCTCAACGAGAAACACCAACAACGGCTCCTCCGCAGATCTCCAGCTCCACGATCCTCAAGTAGAAACACTAACAATGTCTCCTCCGCATGTCTCCAACTCCCAACCCTCAACCACAAACACCAA
>NW_022167619.1:0-1244 GCF_008728515.1 Papio anubis | reverse complement strand
CTACAGGCGCCCACCACCGCGCCCGGCTAATTTTTTTGTATTTTTTTAGTAGAGACGGGGTTTCACTGTGGTCTCGATCTCCTGACCTTGTGATCCGCCCGCCTCGGCCTCCCAAAGTGCTGGGATTACAGGCGTGAGCCACCGCGCCCGGCCTACTTTATTTTATTTTAAAGACCGAGTTTCACTCTTGTTGCCCAGGCTGGAGTGCAGGGGCACGATCTTGGCTCACTGCAACCTCCGCCTCCTGGGTTCAAGCGATTCTCCTGCCTCAGCCTCCTGAGTAGTTGGGATTACAGGCATGTGCCACCACTCCTGGCTAATTTTTGTATTTTTAGCAGAGATGGGTTTTTACCACGTGGGCCAGGCAGGTCTTGAACTCCTGACCTCAGGTGATCCGCCCGCCTTGGCCTCCCAAAGTCCTGGGATTACAGTCGTGAGCCATTGTGCCTGGCCCTCTACTTGAATTTATGTATGTATGCATGTATGTTAGACACTGCAGTGAATGCATTCTTCTTTTTCATTAAAAAGAATGCTTAGGCAGGACACAGTGGCTCACGCCTGTAATCCCAGCACTTTGGGAGGCCAAGGCAGATGGATCACTTGAGGTCAGGGGTTCAAGACCAGCCTCGTTAATGTGGTGAAACCCCGTCTCTACTAAAAGTACAAAAATTATCCAGGCATGGTGGCATGTACCTGTAATCCCAGTTACTTGGGAGGCTGAGGCAGGAGAATCATTTGAACCGGGGAGGTGGAGGTTGCAGTGAGCTGAGAGTGTGCCACCGTACTCCAGCCCAAGCCATAGAGTGAGATTCTGTCTCAAAAAAAAGTTCTTTGTGCTCATAGTGGTTTGGGAGGGGAAAAAAGTGCTAGTCCCAATCCAGGAAATTAATTTGAAGCTTCCCTAACTGCTGGGAACCCACAGTTAAAAGACTGAACTGTGGCCAGGCATGGTGGCTCATGCCTTTAATCCCAGCACTTTGGGAGGCCAAGGCAGGTAGATCATCTGAGGTTAGGAGTTTCAGACTAGCCTGGCCAACATGGTGAAACCCCGTCTCTACTAAAAATATAAAAATTAGCCAGATGCAGTGGCGGGCACCTGTAATCTCAGCAACTCGGGAGGCTGAGGCAGGAGAATTGCTGGAAGCTGGGAGGCGGAGGTTGCAGTGAGCCAAGATTATGCTACTGCACTCCAGCCCAGGCCGACAACAGCGAGACTCCATCTCAAAAAAAAAAAAAAAAAAAAA
>NW_022167618.1:0-1244 GCF_008728515.1 Papio anubis | reverse complement strand
TAATAAAGAAGAAAAGAGATAAAAATCAAATAGATGCAATAAAAATGGCATAGGGATTATCACCACTGATCCCACAGAAATACAAAGTACCATCAGATAATACTATAAATGGCTCTATGCGAACAAACTAGAAGGTCTAAAGAAATGGATGTGTTTCTGAACACATACACACACCCAAGTCTCAACCAGGAAGAAGTTAAATCCATGAATAAACCATTAACAAGTTCTGAAATTGAGGCAGTTACTGATAGCCTATCAACAAAGAAAATCCAGGACCAGACAGGACAAGACAGATTCATAGCCGAATTCTACCAGAGATGCAAAGAGGAGCAGGTACCATTCCTTCTGATATTATTACAAACAATATGAAAAGAAGAAATCCTTCCTAAAACATTTTACAAGGGGGGCATCATCCTGATACTAAAACCTGGCAGAGACACACCAAAAAATAAAATTTCAGGTCAATATCCCTGAGTAACATTGATGTGAAAATCCTCAATAAAATAGTGGCAAACTGAATCCAGCAGCACATCATCATGCTTATCCACCACGATCATTTCAGCTTTAGCCCTGGCATGCGACGCTGGAACATGTGCAAATCAATAAATGTAATGCATCACGTAAACAGAACCAATGACAAAAACCACATGTTTATCTCAACAGACGCAGAAAAGGTCTTTGTCAAAACTCAACACCCCATTTGTGGTAAAAACTTTCAATAAAGTAGATATGGATGGAACATATCTGTAAATAATGAGAGCTGTTTATGGCAAACCCACCACCAATATCATACCGAATGGGCAAAAACTGGAAGCGATCCCTTTGAAAACTGATACAAGACAAGGATGCATTCTTTCTCCACTCTTATTCAACATAGTATTAAAGTTTCTGCACTCTCTCTCCACTCCTATTCAACAGAGTATTAAAGTTTCTGCGCAAGGAAATCAGGCAAGAGAAATAATCGGTATTCAAAATAGAAGAGAGGAAGCCAAATTGTCTCTGTTGGCAGATGGCAGGATTGTATACGTAGAAAACCTATCAATCTCAGCAAAATATCTCCTTAAGCTGGTAAGCAAATTCGGCTAAGCCTCAGGATTCAACATCAATGTGCAAAAATCACCAACATTCCTACACACAGTAAGAGAAACAAAAAACCAAAGCATGAGTAAACTCCCATTCACAATTGCTACTAAGAGAATAAAATACCTCGGAATACGACTTAGAAGGAATGTGAAGAAACCGTT
>NW_022167617.1:0-1245 GCF_008728515.1 Papio anubis | reverse complement strand
TCCACAGAAAACCAAACTCCCATTTTTAAAACTATCAGATCTCATGAGACTCATTCACTATCACAAGACCAGTGCAGGAAAGACCTGCCCCCATAATTCAATCACCTCCCACCAGGTTCCTCCCATGACCTATGAGAATGGTGGTCGTTACAATTCAAGATGAGATTTGGGTGGGGACACAGCCAAACCATATCACTTTCTGTGTGTCACTTGAGCATCTTTTTTCTTTTTTTTTTTTTTGAGACTGAGTTTTGCTCTTGTCACCTAGGCTGGAGTGCAATGGCATGATCTTGGCTTACTGCAACCTCTGTCTCCTGCGTTCAAGCAATTCTCCGGCTTCACCCTCTCAAGTAGCTGGGATTACAGGTGCCCGCCACCACGCCCAGCTAATTTTTTGGATTTTTAGGAGAGATGGGGTTTCACCATGTTGGCCAAGCCTCCACCAGTTCCCCCAGCCCTGGGACTGGCAAACTGTGAGTGAGACTCATTCACGGACTGTGACTCCATTTAGTGGATTATTAACCAGCGTTAAGAACTGAAGCCATATTGGCTCACACCTGTAATCCCAGCGCTTTGGATGGGAGGATTGCTTGAGGCTAGGCATTTAAGGCCCACCTAGGCCATAAAGTGAGATCCTATCTCTAGAAAACATTTCAAAAAATTAAATCCCAAGTACTCATGCAAGCTGAGCACCTACTCTCTCTCTGCCAAGCACTGGTGATACAAAAATAAACAAGACAGACATGGCCCCTGCCTATGGAGCCTGATGCGTAATGAGGGCAACGGAGAACAGCCAAGCAAATCTGTAACGGTGCTGTGCCTGTCACGATCCAGTAGGAAACAGAAACCATAACAGGTGCTTCACACGGAGGGGATTCAATACAGGGACTTGTTGACACAGTTGTTGGAAGGCTGGATGAACAGAAAGAGGCCACTGAACAATCCAGAGAATAATAAGCGCTCACAGCAGCTGCCGCCCACCCCCAGAATCAGGGACAGAAGGGCAGCGACACTGATGCTCAAACCTATAGATGAAGCTGTCTCTGCCTTGTCAGTGCTCAGACCAGTGTGTGGGTGCTGGGAGACAGTGTTCACCCAAAAGAAAGGGCATTGGGACCCTCATCTCCAGCTGCTGCTGCTGATTCTGGAAAGACAATGGCAAGAGCTGGAAAAGGCAGCAGGAAGTTTTCCCTCACTTCTCTCCTAACATCCCAGCCTCCCTCCAAGTCCTCCCCTGCCAGAACC
>NW_022167616.1:0-39553 GCF_008728515.1 Papio anubis | reverse complement strand
GTCCCAGCTACTCGGGAGGCTGAGGCAGGAGAATGGCGTGAACCCGGAAGGCGGAGCTTGCAGTGAGCTGAGATCCGGCCACTGCACTCCAGCCTGGGCAACAGAGCAAGACTCTGTCTCTAAAAAACAAAACACAAGCCAGGTGCAGTGGCTCAAGCCTGTAATCCCAGCACTTTGGGAGGCCAAGACGGGCGGATCACGAGGTCAGGAGATCGAGACCATCCTGGCTAACACGGTGAAACCCCGTCTCTACTAAAAAAATACAAAAAAATAGCCCGGCGAGGTGGTGGGCGCCTGTAGTCCCAGCTACTCGGGAGGCTGAGGCAGGAGAATGGCGTGAACCCGGGAGGCGGAGCTTGCAGTGAGCTGAGATCGCGCCACCGCACTCTAGCCTGGGTGACAGAGTGAGACTCCATCTCAAAAAAAAAAAAAAGGCCAATTCCAGGCTGGTGATAGAGCGAGCCAATCTCTAAAATAAGTAAGTAAATAAAATAGTCGTTAAAATGGCCAATTCCAGCCGAGTGCAGTGGCTCACGCCTGTAATCCCAGCACTTTGGGAGGCCGAGATGGGCGGATCACGAGGTCAGGAGATCGAGACCATCCTCGCTGACACGGTGAAACCCCGTCTCTACTAAAAATACAAAAAAATTAGCCAGGCGTGGTGGCGGGCGCCTGTAGTCCCAGCTACTCGGGAGGCTGAGGCAGGAGAATGGCGTGAACCCGGGAGGCGGAGCTTGCAGTGAGCTGAGATCCGGCCACTGCACTCCAGCCTGGGCGACAGAGCGAGACTCCGTCTAAAAAACAAAAAAGAAAGAAAAAAGAAAAATGTGAATATCCTATATACCTTTGTATTTTTTTGAGACAAGGTATTGCTCTTTCGCTCAGCTTGTGTGCAGTAGTGCAATCATGGCCAACTGCAGCCTCAGATTCCTGGGCTCAAGCGATCATTCCACCTTGGCCTCCCAGAGTGTTGGGATTAAGATGCAAGCCACTGCACCTGGCTGAATGTTTCATATATTAATATCTTAGTCAAGAATTTTTAATGTTAAGAACATTAAACCCTTTGAATATAGTTTGAATGGGGATTAATTGAGAGAACACTGAGAAATATCAGATAACTCAATTTCAGAAATTACTCCTGGGCCTCTTGGCAACTCGAATGCCACAAAGAAGCTGTTTCTCTCTTATTACTCAGTTTCTCATTTTCACTAATCTATGAATTCATTTCATTCTCTCAATTCAGATTGAATTTCTATGTAAGTCACTGGTCATTGCTTCTCTATAACTTCAGAGTATATATAATAACATCTTTTGCTGCCCTTCAAGCATTTCTAGGTTCAAATTCTCCATAGGAGAATCAGATTGGTTCAGGCCACGGTATCATGTTTAGGTTTGTCAGCTCTGTAATCAGCTTTGAACTGGTAAAACCTTAGCCACCTCAGTCCCTCTCTTCACCAGTGTCTGTGTAGGGGAGCCAAGTTTGTTTCCTATTATTAGTAGGGCAAAAGGTCTTCCCAGAAATCCCACTCAGTAAGCTTCCTCTTATATCTCAGCCAGAATAAGGTCATATGGTGCTCCTTGCAGCAACAGAGGCTGAGAAAGTGATACATTAACATTCCCAGTCTCTTCAATAGAAGCAAGCGAGGGAGGTGGTGTGGGGAAGAATGCTAGGTCAGTCAACTCAGTGTCTGCTACATTCTGAAGGGATTAGAAGGAGCAAACCATGCAAACAGTGTGGAGAGAAACAGTCCAACTTGAGAGGCATCAGGAGAAAAGGCCCAGAAGTGGGTGTAGAGTTATCCGTTGCTGTATAATGAATTACCACAGACTTTGCAGCTTAAAATAACATGATTTGTTATCTCAGTTTCCGTGGGTCAGGAGTTCAGGCATTGCTTAGACAGCTCTTCTGCAAGGCTATATAATCAAGGTGTCAGTCAAAGCCTGGTCTCATATGAGGCTCAACTGGGGATGGATCCACTTCCAAGTTCACGTGGTTATTAGCAGCATTCAGTTCCTTGCAGGCTGTCATAATGAGGGCCTCAGTTTCTTACTGTCAGCTGGAGGTCATCCTCAGTTCTTTGCCATGTGGCCCTCTCCGTAGGCAGTTCACAACATTGCATCTTGTTTCTTCAAAGCCAAGACAGAAGTCATAATCTTGTGTAACAGAATCACATACATGCATTCATGCATATCCTACCACCTTTGCCATATTCTATTGGTTAGATGCAAGGTTAGATGCAGGTCTTGCCCTCAAGGTGAGGAGATTACATAGAGGAATGAATACCAGGAAGCAGGGATTATGGGGACCATTTTAGAGTCTGTTTACCACAGTGGGGAAGTACATGGGCCATTCCAGGAACAGAGAGGTGTCAGTGTTACTAAAGTGTGATGAGAATGGAGGAAGATTTCTGGAATTTCCAAAGAAAGGAAAGTACCAGGCTGTTTGGGCCACAGACTACAGTGAGTAGACTGGGAGGGTCCACCTAGCAAATGGAGCTCACATTTTCTTTTTGTTTAACAGGAGCTTGTGAATCCAGAGCCCAACACTTACGTCCAAATCAACTCCTCGGTTTAACGGAAGCAGAGCTCTTTTTCTCCAGGAGTCCTAGAGAAACCATGCTCGATCATGTATTTAATGATATTTATAAGTGCATATTATAAGCCAGTCATTCTCTGTCATCTCTGTATACCTTGTGATGTTCTATTGCAATGGGTTGGTCAGGCCCTACCTCCCACAGAATCTTAGATTTTGACTCATATTTTTTTTTTCAAAGCAATGGTAATGGTAAAAATGATAGCCCGTGGATCTAGAGTTAGAGGGCCGAGGTTTGAGACTGAACAGCATAGGATATCATAGTTGCAGGTTGAGGTTGAGCAAACACCGTTGGTGGACATAGACACCAGGGAGAAGAGTAAGTCTGAGTCAGCCAGAGAGGAGCAGGTGACAAAGGCAGGGGTCAGAGAAGAAGTGGCTTTTCAAATCATGGCAGAAGATAAGGAACAAGGAGCTCTTAAGAAATTAAGAGCTCTTAATAAAAGGAGAAAACACATAGTGAAGTGAGGGATTGAGGCTCCTTAGGAGAGGTAGGCATGAAATGCTTAGAATCCTGGGAATTGCAGGGGTGGAGAGAGTCGGAATGAGATTTGCTGAAGGTAAAGAGAGTGAGGAGACAAGGATATCTCCATGGTTTCTTGCCAGGGCAACTGGATGACTGACAGGTCACTTTCTGAGCAACTCTGGGATAAGGAGAGAAATGAAGAATTTGCTTCATGTCAAGAATTTAGACATGTCAAGAATCAGTTGGAGAATCAAGTAGGCAATTGTTCATAAAAGTCTAGATAGATCATGGCTGGAGATACACATTTGAGAGTTGTCAGTGGGATTTAAAGTTATGGGGCTGGATGAACTCCTCTGTCAGGATGGTCCCCAAGAGCACCTCATGCTCAAAGATTTTCTAGAGGAATTCACAGGACCCAATTGTTAACCTCATGGTTATAGTTTATTACAGCAAAAGGATGGAGAATAAAATTGGCAAAGGGAAAAGGTGCATGGGGTGAAGTCTGGAGGATACCCTGCACCAGCTTCCAAGTGTTCTCTTTCAGTGGAGTCACATGGTGTATTAGTCTGCTTTCTGTTGCCTATAACAGAATATCTGAATCTGGGTAATTTGTTTTAAAAAGGAAATTTATTTCATACAGTTATGGAGGCTTAGAAGTCTAAGGTCAAGGGGTTGCATCTGGTAAGAGCCTTCTTGCTGGTGGGGACTCTGTAGAGTCCTGAAGGGGTGCAGGGGTTCACATGCCAAGGGGACTGAGTGTGGTAACATGTTAGCTCAGGTTTCTCTTCCTTTTCTTATGAAGCAACCAGTTCCACTCCCATGATAACCCGTTAATCCGTTAGTCCATGAATGGATTAATCCATTCATGAAGGCAAAGCCCTCGTGAGCCAATCACCTCTTAAAAGCCCCCATCTTTCAATATTGCCATACTGGGGATTAAGTTTCAACATGAGTTTTGGAGGAGACAAATATCCAAACCATAGCACATGGGAAATCCCCCAGCAATGATGTGTGATGACGTGTGTGAAGCATTGACATCGAGGGAAACTCACCTAAACCTGGGTGTCCATGGTTTTTTGTAAAGGGTCAGTCACTGACGCTCCAGACTCCAGATGTTCCTCCATAAATCACACTGTTAGTATAAACCATCTGGACAAACTGGTACAGCACGGCTCGAGGCCTCAGGCAAACAAAAGGACTCTTACCAGATAGGACATTATGAGAGCTCAGTTCCCAGAGCTGCCCAAAGGCTAGTCAGGAAAACAGGACTTTTCTTGGGAACTTACAGGGTTTGAGCAATAGGCCTGTATGTCAACCCCAAGCAGAGTGGATGAAGACAAGGCAAGGGACAGGCTGACAGCTGATTCCTGGGTCCCTCCGATGTTTACAGGAGACATCAAGCAAAGGAGACAGAAAAGGACTGTTAACACGGGGGAAACCAATACTGAAAACTCCTGGAAATGAAGAAAGAGTTTTCAGAATGGGTTGTTGCTATCCTCGGAGCTGAATGGCTATCATGATGATGATAACATTAATTCGGATTTTAAAAATTAATCATTATATGTGATACAAGAGACTAGAGTTAGGATCCTAAGGGTTGCACTCAGTAGTGCCAGAAACACCACCCTATTTGAATGCTGGGAACTTTCCTCTTCCCTGCCAAGAAATGTCCCCCTCCCCCGACATCCTAGAGACAGATCATGCCCTTCTACCCTCTAGTGACTCTTACTTTTGTCTTCTATTATTTATAGTAAATGGATTCATAATTTTCTTGCTCTTCACTGTATGTTGAGCCCTTACCCAATTCCTGGCCAATAAACAGAACCTTAATATGGAACTTTGGTGTCAGCTCTTCCCCAGACAGTTGATAGATAAATCTCTAGATTAGATGGGCATCTTTCTAGAATTCTTTCTAGAATGTTCCTGAGTGGTAACTCTTTTTTTTTTTAAATTTTTATTTATTTATTCATTTATTTATTTATTTTGAGACAGGGTCTGGCTCTGTCACTGAGGCTGGAGTGTAGTAGTGTGATCTTGGTTCACTGCAACCTCTGCCTCCTTGGCTCAAGCAATCCTTCCTACCTCAGCCTCCTGAATAGCTGGGACTACAGACTTGTGCCACCAGGCCTGGCTAATTTTTGTATTTTTTGTAGAGATGGGGTTTTGCCATGTTGCCCAGGCTGGTCTCAAACTCCTGGGCTCAAGTGATCCTCCTGCTCCGGCTTCCCAAAGTGCTGGGATTACAGGCATGAGCCACTGCCCCCAGCAGTGGTAATTCTTCTAAAGTCCTGTAATATTAGGTTAAGTTAGGATTTATAGGTTCCTGGAAGTAAACACTACCACTTTGTTTATTTTGAAAGAAAATAAAAAAGACTAAACAAAAGACAGATAAACAAAGTCAGTTTTACATTTTATAGTACTAATGCTCTATTTTCTGAATTTTTTTTGAGACAGAGTCTCGCTCTGTTGCCCAGGATAGAGTGCAGTGGTACGATCTCGGCTTATTGCAGCCTCTGCCTCCCGGGTTCAAGCGATTCTTCTGCCTCAGACTCCTGAGTAGCTGGGATTACAGGCATGCATCACCATGCCTGTCTAATTTTTGTATTTTTAAAGTAGACACAGGGTTTCGCCATGTTAGACAGACTGGTCTCGAACTCTTGACCTCATGATTGGTCCGCCTTAGCCTCCCAAAGTACTGGGATTACAGGTGTGAGCCACTGCGCCTGGCCTATTTTCTGAATATCTTAAACAATTAGCAGAAAAATAAACGAAGTGAAAAAAGGAAGATGAGCTAACACTCCAGGCATCCCATTCTGATTTTGTCATATTTGTATTTGCAGATCAATCTGCAAGATTTTACATCTTTACAACACAGCTAGCAACACGGCATTTCCATGTGTCCATTTTCTCTTTCAGTAAGGTTTTGAGGGTTTCTTCAGATGACCTATATTTATCTTACTAAATTTATTTATAAGGCTTTTTTTCGTTTGTTTGTTTTTTGTTTTTTTTGTTTTTTTTTTTTTGCTTTTTCTGTCTTGTTTGCAAACTTAGTATTACTTGCATGTAGAGGAAAGATATTGACGTGTAGACAAGGGGCAACATAATGTAAAAGTTAAGAGTGTGGACTCTAGAGTTCAACTTCTTGGTCTCAAATTCCAACTCTATCCTAATACAGTCTAGGGTAAGTTACTTATCTCTAGGCTTCAGTTTTGTCTTCTGTAAAATGTAAATAACAGTCTCATTTCACAAGAGTTGTGGTGAGGACTAAATGAGAAAAAATAATATACGCTATATATAATATGTATTATATGTAATACATATGTATATATGTAATACATATTATATATTTAATATATTGTATATAAAATATGGATCTTACAAGACTGCTTAGCACCGAGTTTCACATAAAGGTTTATTATTATTAGCATAGAGTGTAACATAAATGTTTATTATTACTTGTATCACATTTAATTACTTTTAAACTCTCCTCGATGTTAATTGCTTTTAGTTAACTCTCTTGGGTCTTCTGCTAATAACATCTGGAAATAATTTTGTATTGTTTGTACCCAGTAGTTATAACATATACCTATTTTGTATTGAAGTTTTCTTTTTAAAACCAGTTCTCGTTAGACATACGCTGAAATGTAGCATTTCACAGACAAAATAAAATAACATGTAGAATTTGCTTTAAAATCCGTGAGAGATGAAGAGAGTGGAAAGCACAATATAGGTGGAAATACAGATGAAACAAGACTGAGTGAAAATAGTTAAGTTGGATGACATAGGTCATAGGGGGTCATTCATTGAGTCCCTACTTTTGTTTTGAAATTTACAAAATAAAAGGTTAAAAAAAATAAGCTACTTACTTCAATTTAGAAACCAACGTCACATTTAACCCTCAAACCTCGGAGATATGCCCATTAAAAGAACACAAACAAGAATGCCTCTTTTAGTAATACTGTTTTGAAATGGTAGCCAATATAATCCAACATGAAAGAGAAAGTCTAATTTAAAATACTGGTAAGGAAAAAATGAAATTGTAGATAACTGTCTCAATAGAAAAGCCAAGACAACTGGAGTATTATAAGAATTAATAACATTGCAGTAGGTTAACCAGATACAAAGTAAGTATTTTTTTTAAAAGATCAACCACAATAACTAATAATAAGAAAGTTGGCGCCGGGCCGGTGGTTCACGCCTGTAATCACAGCACTTTGGGAGACCGAGACGGGTGGATCACAAGGTCAGGAGATCGAGACCATCCTGGCTAACACGGTGAAACCTCGTCTCTACTAAAAATACAAAAATAAAATAAAATAAAAAAGTAAAAATTAGCTGGACGTGGTGGCGGGCGCCTGTAGCCCCAGCTACTGGGGAGGCTGAGGCAGGAGAATGGCGTGAACCTGCGAGGCGGAGCTTGCAGTGAGCCGAGATCACGCCACTGCACTCCAGCCTGGGGGACAGAGCGAGACTCCGTCTCAAAAACAAAACAAAACAAAACAAAACAAAACAGCTTTGGGAATAGATTACATTTCAAATAGTAGTAATTCGTTGTTGTTAAAGGTCAGAATTTACGTGAAGACAACTACAGGAATGCTTTGACAAGCATTTTTAAAAAACTAAGATTATGTATTTTCATACAGCAGGGCTCCAATTTTCAGCTACCTCCCTGGTAGGACGAAAATTAACACAACTACCTCATAGGGTGATTGGGCTGGATAATGAGATATCAAAGTGTTTAATACAGAGACAGGAAGCTTTATTTAGTCAACAAATATTTATTGAGCATCTATCATGTGCAAGGTCTCTCTGTTTTATTTTTTTAGGTGTTGGTGATGCAGCAGTGATCAACATCGATACAAATGCTTTTCCTTATGGAATTGACATTGTAGTGGTGAAGGCAGACAGTAGACCAAATAAATACTTAAAATATATAGTGTGCTAGATAGTGAAAAGTTCTTTAGAGAAAAAAATAAAAGATGAAGGAGGAGGCAGGGAGCATATGGGGAGGGAAGGGTTTGCTTGCAAGTTCACAACGGGTAGTGGGGTAATCCCTAATGAGAAGATGATGTTCCCCTAATGAGCAGACGGTGAGAACCAAATGAATCCCTCAGGACAGGCTGCCAAGGAGTGCAAACAGCACATGCAAACGCCCGGGGGCTGGAGTCTGCTGGATCTGTTGGAGAATGGGGAAAATGTGCAAAGCAAATGGGCAAGAAATGAGGGCAAAAAGAAAAGGGGGCCGGGCGCGGTGGCTCACGCCTGTAATCCCAGCACTTTGGGAGGCCGAGGCGGGCGGATCACCTGAGGTCAGGAGTTGGAGACCAACCTGGCCAACGTGGTGAAAACCTGTCTCTACTAAAAATACAAAAATTAGCTGGGCGCCTGTAATCCCAGTTACTCAGGAGGCTGAGGCAGGAGAATCGCTTGAATCCGTGAGGTGAAGGTTGCTGTGAGCCGAGATCGCGCTATTACACTCCAGCCTGGGCGACAAGAGCGAAATTTCGTCTCAAAACAAAAACAAAACAAAAACAAACAAACAAAAAAACAGAGAAAAGGGGAGAGGTGGGGGAACTGATCATTCAGGCCTTATAGGCAGACAAAGAACTTAAAATTTAAAAATAAAATGATTCTTTATATTTTACTATTATTAAATGTAAAAACATAGATTCCTGAAGGGTTCGGTAGACGCTCCCTCCAGTGTAAAATGGGGATGTCGAAACTGTCTCACAGGTTTCCCCCAGGACTAGAGGAGACAGTGGGTCGCGCGCAGCGTCTCACAGGAAGGGGCACCCAGGAGGGGTCCCCGCCTTTTCTATTCGTTCTGAAGTCATGCCAGAGCGACTCCCTACGCGTCGATGCACTGGCTTCGGCCTCCCGGTCCCGCGGCTGGTCTTAGGGCTCCCCTAGACCTACCTGCACAAGCACAGGTGCAGCACCCCTCCAGGCACCGGACGCCGACGCCCGTTCAGCTTCTGACCGGGTCCACCGCCCCACTTCCTTGGAGGAGCCGGAACCCCGCCCACTCACCGCCCGCGCCGCGGAGGCTTCTGGGACTTGTAGTTCTGGCTCGCCGAGCCTCAGTGCACTTCCGGGTTCGGCCACAAGCGCAGCCATTGTCCCGCGCGCGGACGGTTGCTGTCGCCGAGCAGCTCGGCCCTTCAGAGTTAACCCCCAGCGACCTTGCGGATGCTGACTAGGGGAGGGGACCGAACTAGCTTAACCCGAGTCGACCGTGTGGCAGAATCGGGGCAGGGGGTTGCTTAACCCGAGTTCGTCCTGCCGCAGAGCCGTGCCAGGCACTGAGGCGGTGACAGGCCCAGCCTGGGCTGCGGGCCAGCGGACGCCCAGGTTGGTGGAGCGTGGGGCAGCTCTTGGTGTCCGATGCGCGCATGCGCAGGGTCTAGGCGGGAAGCTGGAAGAGGTGGTGAGTGTAGCGGGGAGACCTGGTATCTGTGCGGGTGGCGCGTTAGCCTGGGGTCACCGGGATTGATGGAGTTACCGAGGCAGCTGTGTATTCTGCGACTGTCCTCTGCGTGCATGCGCAGGTGCTTGGTCAGGTGGTGCTCTTGTCTGGGGCCTGAGGATGCCCAGGTGGGTGGAACACAGGGCACATGAATTGATGTAAGGGGACATCTTGAGAACTCCCCTCCTCCAATGCCAGGCATATTTAGTGGAGGCCTGAGGATGTCCGGGTTGATGGAGTACTCCATTGCAGATTGTGGTTTCTGGAGAAGAAGGGCTGTGCCACTGTCCCTTTATTCTTGAGCAAGTATTTGGGTAGGAAGCAAGAGGTGGTAGGTAAGATTCCGAGCAGGTGACCCTGGGCCCCTGGGCCCCTGGAGCAGACAGCACGCTTCTCCAAGGTCTGGGGGGCGCTGTGGTTGGTGGAGAGACCAGGTTGGAGTTGCAGGCTGAAGGAGGGTATCAGGGTCTAGGAACAGGTTGTGGGCAGAGGGCACCCTGCACGTCCTGTGGGTGTCTGAATGGAAAACAGAAACTGGAACGGATAGTAGGGACCTATGTAGGATAGTGCAGAGCTCTAGGGCATTCAAGATGGGCAGAGACTCCGGGTTGGAGATACAGAATTTGAGTCCAGGAAGGACAGAGCTGCAACAGCTGCCATCAAATTGGTAGCTGGGGAGGAAGCAGTATGTTGCCAGCATCGTTATGAAGCAGGTGTTGCTGAGACCTTTACTTGGGCTATGCTACTTGCAGGCATGAGAATGTGCAGGTTAGTAGAGGGACAGAGTCTGGGCTGCAGATTTGGTGCTGGGAAGAGCTGACCGCATGATACCCAGGCCCTCGTGTTTGGGCAAGAGAAGTCCAAAGGGCCCAGTTCCTATTGAGCTGCTGTATCATGGGCTTGAGAACCCCCACGCTGGCGAGTGCCCAAATCCCGGGGCTGACTGTGGAGCTGTATGCTCAAGCTACTGTTTAGTTGTTGTAGTGTTCTGGCTGCAGGCAAATAGTGGGGCAGGTGACCCCCGAACCCACACAGAGGCTGTGGGTGCCTGAGATGTCCCAGGCAGGTTGAGACACAGGGTGAGGGATGTAGCTTCTTGTCTCAGGAGCAGGGTGTGCCCCCAGACTGGCAGAGGAGCCAGATCCTGGATGCAGATTGTGAGCATGAGCCTGCTCTGTGGCTGTGTCAGTAGGAGGAGGGAGCCTAGGTGGGTGGCCCGTGTGCAGTGGCTGTGGAATAGAGGTCTGGGGGCTCCAGTTTGGATCTGGTCTTAGGAGACAAGGGGCTGCTCCAGCAGCACTCTGCACATGTGCTGGCGTTTGGGCAGATTGGGGAGGCATGGGCAGTCCTAGGACCCTGGTTCTGCCTGAGGATGCCCAGGTGTGTGGAGGGAGCAGCTGCAGAGGGGCGGGACTGTGTCAGGCACCCCTTGTGCACACACACAGGTGTTTGGTTGGAAAACAGGAGGCCGGAGATGAGTTTTAGACAGAGGGTGCTGGGGTCTTTGCGTGATTGGAACCCTGATCACAGCCTGATGGTGCCCAGGTTGGCGGAAAGACAGGATCTTCCTGAGCCACAGGTGCCCCGAAAGGTGTTTGGCCAGAATCTGGGCAGGTGTGGCTCAAGCAGGGGGCTGTGGAGTAAGGCGGAGGAAACAGTTTGGGTGCAAGTTCAGGAAACAGCTCCATTGTGAACCTACACTATGCCGTGTGAGAATATGGTGGGAGCAGGAGAGAGAGTAAGTAGGAGAGATGGGGTGCAGGGGATGGGTTGCCTAGGGTAGGATTTGCCAGGGGCTGCTCTAGCCTTGGATCCCAAAACACCTAGTTGGTACAGAGACACCTGAGCTTCTGAGACATGGATTTAGAGCTGTAGGTAGCAGGTAGGGCTGCTTTTGTCTGACTTGTGCTGGTGTCTGTTGGAGGCCCCCAGTCCTATGCAGGCCTTGTTACAGTTTCAGGCCTGAGTGTACCCAAGTTGGTGGAGGGACTGGTTTAGAGCTGCAAATTCAGGGCCTGGGAGGGTGTTGGGGTGGGAATCTGGCTGGTGCTGTTGGAGTAGGAGCCAGTGGACCCCAGAAGTGTGGAGGGAACAGGATGTGAGTACAGCTGAGCTCTGTGCATATACGCTTGGCTGTCTGAGCAGGAAGTGGGTGGCCCTCTGCGCTGGGTTGCTGGAGGGACAGGCCTGGCTGATTTAGGAAGGGTAGGATCAGTCTTAGTTGTTGAATCAGTTCCTGGGAGCAGTCAGTGCAGCTGTGTCACCAGCTTCATGCAGTGAGTGTGATTCTGGCCCTAGGAAGAAGTGCTGGTTTGGGGCTGTAGATTGAGGTTGGTAGGGGTAGGATGGGGTGAATACCAGGGGGTCCCCGATATGCCTGATATTTGTGGGGATCCCAGGGCCCAGTGGGATAGGAGAGGGACGGACCGGTGCTGCAGACTTTGGTGGTGGGCAGAAGGCCATGTTGGGCATAAGCTGGGCTTACAGGTAGATGGTCCAGGGGCCCAAGATAGTGGAGGAACCAGGTTGGAGCTGCAGAAACTTGGCCGGGGAGAGGGACTGAGGGACTCTCAGTACATACACAGGTATTTGGGCAGGAAGCCGGCAGGAACCTCCAGAAGTGCATTTGCTATGGGAATGCATCCTGCATCCTGGGAGCAGGGACTAATGGGGGTGGGGGCCCAGCAGTTCTGGCAGACCTGCATCTAAATGCTGTACTTGGGGCTTCTCTCAGTGCAGCTCAAGACGTCAGCACCCTGCTGTGCCTGGAGGAGAGCATGGAAGAGCAGGATGAGAAGCCCCCAGAGCCCCCAAAGGCCTGTGCACAGGTAAGTGGAGCCACCTTTCCCAGAGAGACCCAGAGCTTGGGGTCTGTCTGCAGCCTGACCCTCTGGGCTTGGGAGGCTGTGGCTCCTCCCTGACTCACTTTGCAGCCTTTTAGGGGGTTTGGGGCCCTCATGGCTGTCAGGCTTCCAACACTTACACACTATATATTTTATGAATCTCCCTGCTGGTTGCCTCACGTTTTTAGCCTAGGTAACTCTTTCTGGAAGGAATTTGGCATCCTGAATCAAAAGCCCTTAGAATACTGATTCCCTTTTGGCCAGCAATTCACAGCCTTGTTTGAGAATGAACAATTGGAAATATACTAAATGTGCCATGCAAGAGGATAGCCGAATGAATTGTGGTAAGACTGTGAAATAGAATACACTGTAGCCATTGAAACTCATAGAATAATGCAAATTAAATGACAGAAAAAGTTATTTATTACCCATGTTAAGTAAACTGCACTTAGAAATCATCACCTTTTAAAAAGGGATATAGTTTTTGTGTATATAGAAAATATGTTAGAAGACTATAAATATAGCAGTCAGTTAAACATTATCTGTAGTTACTTTATAAGTGACTTTGTTTTACCATTTATCTGTATTTTCTTTTTCCTTTTCTTCTCGTATCTTTCCTTCCTTCCTTCCTTCCTTCCTTCCTTCCTTCCTTCCTTCCTTCCTTCCTTCCTTCCTTCCTTCCTTCCTTCCTTCCTTCTTTCTTTCTCATTTTTTTTTTTTGAGACAGGGTCTTGCTCTGTCATCCAGGTTGGAGTGCAGTGACACAGTCCTAGCTCACTGCAGCCTCAAACTCCTGGGCTCAAGCCATCCTCCTGCCTCAGCCTCCTGAATAGCTGGGACTACAGTTGGGCACCACCAAGCCTGGCTAATATTTTTGTGTGTGTGTGTATTTTAAAATTTTTTTGTAGAAACGATATCTCACTATGTTTTCCAGGCTGGTCTTGAAGGTCTTCAAGCCATCCTCCCACCTCAGCCTTCCAAAGTGCTAGGATTACAGATATAAGCTACCACACCTGGCCTGTATTTTCATATTTTTGTACAGTGCACTTTAAGGTAAAAACATTAACAACTGGCCAAGCACAGTGGTTCACACCTATAATCCCAGTACTTTGGGAGGCCGAGGTGGGAGGATTGCTTGAGGCCAGGAGTACAGGACCAGCCTGGGCAACATAGTGAGACCCTGTCTCTATAAAAATTTTTAAAAATTAGCCAGGATAGTGGTGCCCACCTATAGTCCCAGATACTTGAGTGGGTGAGGTGGGAGGATCGCCTGAGCCCAGGAGGTCTAGGATGTAGTAAGCTATGATTGTGTCACTGCACTCCAGCCTGGACAACAGAGTAAGACTCTGTCTCTAAAAAACAAGTTCCCAATTTAGAACATTTCCTACTGCAAATATTCTTTGAAAACTCTTAATTTCTTAAAACTGTTAAATTAGAGCTTCTCCTTTCTCTTCCTGAACAATTCAGCCCTGAAGCCATGAGGTGGGGGTAGTGCTAGGTGGCACCTGCAGTTGTCGGGGCTGCCTGCTGTGAAGAGAGTGTCCCTGTGCAGGGTCAGTGACCAAGCAGGGTGAGGAGTGCATCTGCACGGGATGACATCCCAGCATAGTCAGAGCCCACGCTTGTGCAAGTGAGGCAGCCCAATGTGGGTGTCAGAGCCCAAGTGGGTGAGGCCAGTGTCCATATATGGAGATCTGGTGTGGGGTGACGGGGTCAGAGCAGGTGAGCAAGGCCTCCAGAGATGGGGTGCTTCACTGGGGGCAGTTGGAGCCCAAGTGCGGTGAGCAGGTGTCCATGGTTGATAGGGTGTTGGAGCCAGAGTGGGGTGAGATGTGCACCTGCGTTGGGGGTCAGGTGCAGCCTGGTGTGGCATGTCAGAGCATGAGCATGTTGGGGGCATCATGCATGAGGGTGGCCTGCAGGGGTGTCAGAGCCCAGCAGCATGTGGAGGGTACGGACACAGTGGGGTGGCCTCATGTGGGCTTTCCAAGTCCAAGTGGCAGAGGAGTGAGTCTGAGAGTTGGGGCAGCCTAGCCCGGGGAGTCAAAACCTAAGCAGGGTGAGGAGCTCCCCTTGGCAGAGGGTGGCCTAGTGTGCAATGGCAGAGCCCAGGGAGTCTGGGGAAAGCATCCATGGGCAGAGGGCATCATTGTGGAAACGGGAGTGGAGCTACCTCCAGGGGGCCAGATCAGATAAGTAAGTGTGTAATAAGGGACTGGAGCCGGGCGCTTTGCCATCAAATCAGGAAGGTACAGATATGGCAAGAAAGAACATTTGAGTGGACTCTGGTGTGCAGTGGGAATTGGAGGTTTTAATGTGGGCTCATGGCTTTCAGTACACATTAATCTAGAAATATATAGAGATGTGTGCCTGTGTCTGTGTGCGTATGTGTGCACACAGACTGCCTGTCTGTCCGTGGAGGGCCGGGAGCAGTGACATCCCAATACCACTATACATACCTAGCGCCCATACTTCACCTTCTAAATATGTTACAGGTTTTATGGGTTTATTGTTAATGGCTCTTCAGTGGTAATTTTTTTTTTTTGCTGTTACAAATAGCATTGATGTAAATGTTTTGTATGTGATTCCTTGTATACATGTGCAATTGTTTTAGAAAGAGTTAAGCAAATATAAGTTTACATTTATATCTTTATCAAAACTACAGGTAAAATGTGTGGGTTTTTGTTATCTTGTTTTTTAAGAGACAGGGTCTCACTCTGTCAGCCAGTATGGAGTACATGGCACACCAACATAGATCACTGCAGCCTGGAATTCCTGGGCTCAAGTGATCCTCCCAGCTCAATCTCCTGAGAAGCTGAGACTACAGGTGCACACAGCAATTTTTTTTTATTTTTTATTTTTTGTAGAGACAGGGTCTCGCTCTGTTGCTCAGGCTGGTCTCGAACTCCTGGGATCACACCGTCCTCCCACCTTGGCCTTCCAAAGTGCCGGGATTACAGGGTGAGCCTCAGTGCCTGGCTGGTAGAATGTGTTTTGATGTGGCCATTGGTGTTCTAATTTAAGTGAGGCACTAGGTGTTTTCTGGGACTCGTAATGGTCCTTTTGCCATTTTCTTTTTTGTGAGCTGAATTAGAAGTCTGTTCATTATATGACTTTCGTCACATATTTATTGACTGCCTAGCCAGTGTAAGGCCCAGTGCGAAGCACTGTGGGGAAAGATGAGGCAGACAACACTGCTCTGCATGACGTAGTTCTCACAACCAGAAATGTGCTTCTTATACTTTCCAAGGCTACATAGGAAAAGCAGAAACATCCTCTTTCTTGTATTAGTTTTCTGTTATTACGTACCCCAAAATTTTGCAGCTTAAAATAGCCAATGTTTATTTTGTCACACAATTTCTGAGGGTCAGGAATCCAGGTCAGCTTAACTGGTTATTTCTGGTGTTCAGGGTCCCTGATGAGGTTGCAGGCAAGTTGTTGTCTGGGTTGCTGACTTCTGAAGGCTTGACTGGGTGGGAGGATATTGTTGCAAACTCACTAGATGGCTCTTGGTAAGAGGTGCTCTACACCAGAGAGGCCTCTCTCCAGGACTGTTCACAGCGTAGCAGTGGATTTCTGCCAGAGCAAATTATCCCAGTGAGAGAGAGAGAGAGAGACAGAGAGCAAGAGAGAGCAAGACAGTTAGTTGCACACAATCAAGATGAAGCCACAATGTCTTTTATCATCTGATTTCAGAAGTGACACACCATCACTTCTTCCATATTCTGTTGGTCACACAGACCCACCTTGGTACCATTGGACAAGGACTACACAAAGGCATGAATACTAGGTAGTAAGGGTCTTTGGGAGCCATCTCAGAGTCTGGCTACCACACTTCTCAACTCTGAATGTCCTCTAGTTAATTTTAATTATTATCAGAAGATGAACAAGTACTTGATTTGGACCTGAAGAATATTAGAACCCTGGAAAGGAGAGAAAAATCAAGGTAACCCAAGCCTTTGCTTTGAATGAAGGCCATGAGTCCAGTGAGCCGATCTAGGAAGAAACCGTCTGGATATTGGAGCATCACCGTAGAGATTTTAGTGGCTTATACACGGGGAAGTAGCAGCTGGTCCAGGGAAGGCCTTGAGCCAACTCTGAGCCCTACCTGCCTTCAGGGACTGAGACCAAAACTGCTGCCAAGTAGGTGGTGGAATCTCACCCATCCACTGTCATTCTCAACGTTCAAAGTCATGCAGGTTGTTGGTGGCCCCATGTGGATGGTCTATTCTGTATGTTTGAGGACAGTGAGAATTATTCATGGATGATAAGGTGGGGCCGGAGAGGGAATTTTCTTGTGCATAAGGACTGAAGGGATCCTCTTGTCAGGATGATTTCTGAGAAAATCAGAGAGGGGAACCTTCTTTCCAGTGCTGTAGTTTGCGAAGGTTGGTTTTATGCCTTCTAGACTTGGTGATTAAGAAACCTCAGGACCTGCCACATGGGCTCTGTGGATGCCACATCCCTTGAGCTGAAATGTGAGCTCCATCTTCCAGCTCCCAGGGCAGGAAGAGATGGAAACATACCAAGAAGTCTGCCTGTGTGACGCCTGTGTTTTCTAAATGTCCTCACAGATAGAGAAGGTTTCCTGCCAGTACATCCCCAAAGCAGAGCTCTGAGAATTGAGTCCAGTAATACTTCTGTGATTTGATTAGAAACTTCATTTATTGGGCCAGGCGCGGTGGCTCAAGCCTGTAATCCCAGCACTTTGGGAGGCCGAGACGGGCGGATCACGAGGTGAGGAGATCGAGACCATCCTGGCTAACACGGTGAAAGCCCGTCTCTACTAAAAACTACAAAAAACTAGCCGGGCGAGGTGGCGGGCGCCTGTAGTCCCAGCTACTCGGGAGGCTGAGGCAGGAGAATGGCGTGAACCCGGGAGGCGGGGCTTGCAGTGAGCCGAGATCTGGCCACTACACTCCAGGCTGGGCGGAACAACAAGACTCCGTTCCAAAAAAAAAAAAAAAAAAAGAAACTTCATTTATTGCCCCAAGAATGCCTCACATTGGGAAAGGAATATTTGGTCCTCTCTATTTATAGGTGAGCAAGCAGCCCTAGCCCTATGTCTGACTTGACCACTGTGTCACTATGAAGTGGACAGGTCACTCCGTGATAGCTCTGCTTGTCTCTTTTCCCCTGCTTTGGGTCCATTGGGGTCCCACCTACGTTACAGAAGGAAGAGTTATTATCTCCTGCCCACAACCCTTTTCTCTGTGGAAGTCAACAGTCTAATTCCTGTTCCCATTTTGTAAAGTCTGCAAAGAAAAAGGGAAATGCTCCTTTATGACCTAGAAAGGTGACCATTGAGCAAGAAGGTAATTTAAAAATGCTCCAGAGCATACAGAAAGTAAAGGTTTTCAATTCTATTCCTATGTGCCAAACTCTGCACGTGTCTCTAGTCTTGTCAAATGCAGAGAACTTTTATTGTGCTCCTACTCAATACTGAGGAGAATGTAAAGAAAAAATATACAGTGCTTTCTAATATAGAACCCAGGACCCAGGGGAGAGGTATATAGAAATGGAAGTAATATGAAAAGAATAATTTTACTGCTATAGTAAAGGGCCAGCAAAGCTAAGAAGTCCTGAGAGAAGAAGAGATGAAGCTTTCCGCTATCTGGGAATGCTTCATGGAGGAGGTAGCATTTGATCTGGGACTTGGGTGATTAGACAGACCTTGGTAAGACAATGGAAAGCAGAAGAGTTTGTGTCAGGCAATCAGTGGACTTAAATGAGCTTACTAAACTTTATTACCATTAATGTCTGCATTGGTGAAATAGATATATTACTCTTTCCTTCAAAAAAGTTTAGGCTGATTAAAGTGGCTCACATCTGTAATCCCAGCACTTTGGGAGGCCAATGTGGGAGGATCACTTGAGGCCAGGAGTTCAAGACCAGCCTGAGCAACATAGTGAGACTCCCACCTCTACAAAAAATAAAAACAAAAAAATTAGCCAGCTGTGGTGGCGTGCCTCTGTAGTCCCAGCTGCTTGGAAGGCTGAGGCAGTAGGATAGCTTGAGCCCAGGAGTTCAAGACTATAGTAGGCTATGATGGTCCCGCTGCACTCCAGCCTGGGCAACCAAATGAGACCCTAGCTCTTAAAAAAAAAAAAGTTTAGATGATTTTGTGAGATGGAAATTCTGAGTTGAAGTACTCTATGTATTACTAAAAATACTAGGCAAATGATAGACTACATTGACATTATCTGAAGGAAACTGAGAAAGCTAAGATGTAAATTCAGGAGATATTCCTAAAATGGTCAGTAATCCAAAGTGAGTAGAACCTAGGGAAAAAGTGAGGGTGTGTGGGTGTGCATGCATTCATGGGCTCACGTGCATTTGTCACAAGCTTATTTCTGAGCATTTAGTTTGTAAGGGTAACTTGGGAGCAGGTTCTGGATGCTGACACTTGGAATTTTCTGAGAAGAAAGGGCACCCAACACAGGTTTCCTCTAACCAAGGGAGGGGTTTGAGCTCAGCTCTGCTTTAGTGCCTCCAGGGACCCCAGGGACAAATGCAAAGGTACAGGTAGCACATTCCATGTCCCTTCTCCTAGTGGCTGTTTATAGTCAGCACACATTTATGAAGAGCCTACTGTGTGTCAGTAGCGATCTAAGCACGGTGGAGCCACGGTAAACAGGACAGACAAGATCTCAGCTCTTATGAAGCTCCCTCTAGTGGAAGAGTTAAATGAAAAGCCAAAGGTAGAAGAATATATGTGATATGAAGATGTGAAAGCAGGGTGAAATGATGGAGTTGACTGCTGGGGTTGGGGCAAGGAAGGACATTTCATCCAGAGTCTGCCTTGAGGAAAGATGAGCTTTCTTTTGTTGTCTTGTGAAAACTTTTTAAACAAAAAGGTGCTGAAAACAGTTTTCATTCAAGAGGAGGTATAACCATATTCTCCAAGTAAAATAGTTTTAGCAGTTATGGCAGATAGTAACATTTTGGAATTTTGTTTCTGCCAAGTACCTGCTGAGAAAACATTAAGTTGTCCCATTCTTGGTATTATTTCTTAACTGATACTAGTTGTTTTTTTTTTTATAATTAACTGACAGAGTGTGATGTTATCTGAAGGAGTCTGTAATAACTTAAAATACAGGTTAATGTTTACAAATTTTCCTTTCTTGAGTAGTTTTTCTCATTTCCCAGGCATTTTTCAAGAAAAGATGTGTTTGTCATGGGTGTGTATCAGGAATGGAATTTTTCTTTCAGACCAGATAAGATTGAATCCATTAACAGTTTGGGGTCAAAACTTGTGGCTCCCTTGTACCGTCTGTAGTTTGGTTGTGGCTATTTTTTGGCGTTGTGAGTTTTATTTTTGTTTTCTGGCATTTGGGGCTATTTTGTAATGTTCATGCAGCAATTTCAAGGCAGTTTAGGCCAGTTGTGGTGGCTCATGCCTGTAATCCCACTTTGGGAGGCTGAGGCCAGAGGATCGCTTAAGACCAGTAGTTTTTTTGTATTGTTTTTTCTTTTCTCTTTGTTTTCTCTTTTTCCTTCCTTCCTTCCTTCCTTCCCTCCTTCCTTCCTTCTCCTCTTTCTTTCCTTTTTCCCTTCCCTTTCCTTCCCTCTTTCTTTCCCTTCCCTTCCCTCTTTCTTTCCTGTCTTTCTCTTCTTTTCCTTTCCTTTCTTTCCTGTTCTTTCTTTTCCCTCTTTCTTTCCTGTTTGTCCTTCTCTTTCTTTCTTTCTTTCTTTCTTTCTTTCTTTCTTTCTTTCTTTCTTTCTTTCTTTCTTTTCTTTCTTTTTCTTTTCTGTTCTTTCTTTTCCCTCTTTCTTTCCTGTCTGTCCTTCTCTTTCTTTCTTTCTCTCTTTCTTTTCTTTCTTTTTCTTTTCTGTTCTTTCTTTCCCCTCTTTCTTTCCTGTCTGTCCTCCTCTCTCCTTCCTTCCTTTTTCTTTCTTTCTTTTCTTTTCTTTCTCTTTCTTTCTTTTCTTTCTTTCTTTCTTTCTTTCTTTCTTTCTTTCTCTTTCTTGTCTCTCCCTTTCCCTTACCTTCCCTCCCCTCCCCTTCCCTCCCCTTCCCTTCTTGTTCTTCTCTCTTTTGTTTTCTTTTCTTTTCTTTCAGGCAAGTTTCTTTCAAAAAGTAGGCCGGGCGCAGTAGCTCATGCCTGTAATCTCAGCATTTTGGGAGGCCAAGGTGGGCAGATCATGAGGTCAAGAGATCAAGACATCCTGGCCAACATGGTGAAACCCCATCTCTGCTAAAAATACAAAAATTAGCTGGGCGTGGTAGCGTGTGCCTGTAGTCCTAGCTACTCAGGAGGCTGAGGTAGGAGAGTCACTTGAACCCAGGAGGTGGAGGTTGCAGTGAGCTGAGAACGCGTCGCTGCACTCCAGCCTGGGGACAGAGCTAGACTCCGTCTCAAAACAAAAACAAAAACAAACAAAAAAATAAAGGAATAAGGAATGGCTACTCCATAGGCAGAGCAAGCCCCAAGGGCTTCTGGTTGCCCATTTTCATGGTTATTTCTTGATTTTATGCTAAACAAGGGGTGGATTATTCATGAGTTTTCCAGGAATGGGGTGGACAATAAATCCCAGAACTGAGGGTTCCTCCCCTTTTTAGACCACATAGGGTAACTTCCTGACATTGCCATGGCATTTGTAAACTGTCATGGCGCTGATACCAGCAGTTTGAGACCAGTCTGGGCAATATGATGAGACCCTGTCTTCTACAAAAAATAAAAAGGCAGTTTAACTGTTGTAGTATGTGTGGTAGTGATGCAAGCAACACCACCTCTTGGCTTTCACATTGGGCCTTCTTTACATTGCGGTAGCTCTGGCTCTTTGATACTTCTTGTGACCCTCACAACCTACCCAGTAAATATACAGTGGTGTTTTTAGGTTTGGAGAATCCTTTCCTACCTTTAAATACATTAATGCTAGCCATTTTTAAAACCATTCCTACTGTAATAGTAAAATATTTTCTAGATAGATAAGAAGAAAAAATGGACACACTCAGCATCAAGTGATCCTCCCACCTTTGCCTCCCAAGTAGCTGGGACTGTAGGCACGTACCACAATGCCTAGGTTATTTATTTATTGATTGATTCATTATTATTATTTTTTGAGATGGAGTCTCACTCTGTCGCCCAGTTAAATGGCGTAGTCTTAGCTCACTGCAAACTCCGACTCCCAGATTCAGGTGATTCTCATGCCTTAGCCTCCCTAGTAGCTGGGACTGCAGGTGTGTGCCACCACATCTAACTAATTTTTTTTTTTTTTTTTGTATTTTTAGTTGTATTTTTAGTTGAGATGGGGTTTCGCCATGACCAGGCTGGTCTCGAACTCCTGATCTCAGGCAATCTGCCCACCTCGGCCTCCCAAAGTGCTAGAATTACAGATGTGAGCCATCATGCTCGGCCTATTTTATATATTTTGTATAGACAGGGGAGCCTCGCTATGTTGCCGAGGCTGGTCTCAAACTCCTGGGCTCAAGTGATCCTCCCACCTCAGCCTCCCAAAGCACTGTGGTTACAGGTATGAGCTGCTGCACCTGGCCACTTTTATTTTCTTTTAGTTTTTGATCCAATGGCTTCTAAATAAATGAGTTATCAAAAATTAGCAGTAGTTGCTTTTCAGTGTTTGATTTGAGAAGGAGCAAAGTGTACTTGAATGGACTCTCATTTAACAGACTGAATTATTGTATCCTGTAGGGAAAAACCTGAGGACACTACAAAGGAATTGTGTTGTTTTTAAAGAGGGAAACACCTTTTCTGGTTTCCAAATATTTAATTAAAATAAGCGCTTTTGAAAAACATAGATGCAGTATAAAAAGAGAGACAGTGAACCTGCTCCTCAGTTCTACCCCTTCAAAGAATAACTCCTTTTAATGCTTCTAAGAACATCCTTCCAGACTTTTCCATGCATATTTATATTTTATAGAAATTTGTTCATCTTCTGTATAATGTTCTTAATTTTTTCACTCAATATATTACATCTTTCTATTATTTGTGTGTGTTAGTACGTGCAAATTTATGTCTTCTTCTCTTGGCTGCTAAATAGTATTCAGTCATCTGAATAAAGCATAATTTATTTAACCAGGCACTTCCTAATGGACATTTAATCTCCCTTCCCAGCTTGCTATGATAATATAACTTGCTAGTGAGATTTCTTGTACATGCATCCTGATGTACTTTATGTTATTTCCTAAGGATAAGTACTTACAAGTAGACTTACTGGATGTTACATTACACTTTAAAAAATATTGCCTTTTAAAAAAAAAAAAAGAATGTATATAAAAATGGAATCAACTCTGTATATGAATTAATAATATCGGACCAAAATGTCAATTTCCCGGTTTTGACAATGTACTGTGGTTATATATGATATTACCAGGGAAAGCTGAGTGTGGCTCTATTTTTGCCACTTCTTGTGAATCTTTAAGGATTTTCAAAATAAAGCATTATTTATAAATACAAATATTTAATATATAGCCAATACAGGATGGTTCTGTCAATTTATACTTCTTCTAAGAATATATGAAGCTCTTGGCCAGTGGATCGCCAGAGCTGGAGTCGTTAGCAACAGACTAATGACTGTGACTGTCACAAAAACACCCTATGTGGTCAGGATGGTGGTTATGTACAGGGCTTAAGCAAATAAGTAAATATAAAGAGGAAAATGGGAGTGAGAGAAAGAAGGTATACATAAAGAAAGGAGAAAAGCTAGATAGAACAAAATGTGTTATTGAATTGTAATTGGAGGTATCCCAGTGAGTTTATGGTCTCTAATGTATACAGATACAGAAATAGATGTTTGATTTTGACGTAAAGAGGTGAGCATCTGTTTGTATATTCACGGCAGTTTCTTCAAGGTTGCGTGTGCATTTTTCTTTGTCTGTTTCTCTGTTGAGGCTACCTTTTACTGATTTGGAAAAAGTCTTAATAGTATAGATTCTAACTGATCATGTGGCACTTTATGCTAAACACTTTTTTTTTTTTTTTTTTTGAGATAGAGTCTTGCTCTGTTGCCTAGGCTAGAGTACGTTGGCGTGATGTTGGCTCACTGCCACCTCCGCCTCCTGTGTTCAAGTGATTGTCCTGCCTCAGCCTCCCAAGTAGCTGGGACTACAGGTGCACATCACCATGCCTGGCTAGTTTTTGTATTTTTAGTAGAGATGGGGTTTCACCATGTTGGCCAGGCTGGTCTCAAACTCCTGACCTCAAGTGATCTGCCTGCCTCAGCCTTCCAAAGTGTTGGGATTACAGGTGTGAGCCACCACACCCGGCCTGCTAAACATCTTATGAAATTAATTTGTTGATCTTTTTCTTTATGATTCTGGCATTGGTCATGCTGTATTCCATTTTACTTGCTTATAATTTTGTGACCCAGGAATTTTGGCAGGGCCCGCTGGACAGCTCTTTGCTCCTTAGTGTCTTGGATCACTCAGTCAGCTGCATTTAGCTGCAACTGGGCTGGGCCAGAAGACCCAGAAAAACCTCATGCCCAAGTCTCTGTAGGCCTTGATGCTCCTCCAGGTATCTCCTGTCTCTCTCCACATGGTTAGCTGAGCTTACCACTGGGAGGAGGGAGCAGAAATATGGTGGGAGGGAGGTGTTAAAGTAGGTGGTATGTCAAATCTTAGCCCACTGACAGGAGGAGATTTGAGCTGCCACTTAGCTCCCTGATTGTCTTCCTTTTTCTCATCTGTTTTGCCTTCTCAGGATTCTTTCCTTCCTCAAGAGATTATCATCAAAGTCGAGGGAGAAGACACTGGGTCACTGACCATCCCATCTCAGGTAGGTTGGGCAAGGCCTCTGTCTTTGCACTGAGAAACGTGCATGGCTGGGAAGTGAGTAGAAAGTGAGGAAATGAAGATAAGAGTGGACAACTTTTTCAAGAAGTTTGGTTATTGTGTGAAAGGTAGAAGAAAGTGAAAACTTCAAGGACTTTTGAGATTGAGGGTTTTTTCTTTTTAAAGGGATTGAAAAGATTGAATTCAGTTTAAATGATTACAGGAAGGAGTTAGTAGAGGAAAAAAAGTTATTGATGAGGAGACAAGAGAGCAACTGTAAAGCAGAGTCCTTGGTTAGCATCAGAGAAACTAATTCAGAACATCTTGAATAAATTAGCTGTATATGAGGAGAAGGATTTATATAGGAACAGTGAGGTTGAGGGAATTATTTGAAAGCTTGATCTTTCACTGTGAAAAATCAGATGAGCATGATGGTGGGAACTGGAATGGAGAGATGTATGACAAGGTAGAGAAGGCTTAAAATAGCAATTTTGGATTATGAGAGGAAACAGGCTGCTCCAGTAAATGTAATAGGATTGCTGGTCAATCTGAAAGATTCATTCAGAGATATTGGCCATTAATTTATAATACTCTATCCTGCTGCTTTTGTGGATTTTTTCCCTGCAGTGGCAATTTGTAGCCCACTTTCCACAGACAGCAGATTGACATTCAAATTAATTTAGTTTTTGTAATTTGCCAGGTCCACTTCCTATGGAGTGGACACTCCAAAGATCAAGGGAATATTTGAAAGGGAATTTAAAAATATCTCAAGTAGAAAGATTAAAAAGAATGATCCATGGACCTTAAATTGAGTAATTAATATGGAAGTGATAAAGAGTCCACTAAGTAGAAATGACAAGAATATAGGCTGGTAGTGGTAATAGTAGACATTTCAGTAGCGTAATGGCCCTAAACCATCAAGGAACAAGAGTAAAGGGAGACAGTTGAGCCAATACAGTGGAGCAATCTGACATTGTAGTGAAACATGGGCAGTTTTGTATTTGTGACTCAAAAGGTGGAGTGTTTTATGATAATTTCAAGGTCTGGGGTGTCCCCCTAAGAGTGAGCTGATGAAGAGCGGCTTCAGGATATGAGACTTGGGTTAGCCGTATGAATTGATGACTGAGAACACGGTCTCTGAAATGTACAAGCTTGAGGTTACATCCCAACTACTAACCTTAGGCATATGTCTTAATTTCTCTGACTCTCTTGGTCTTCATAAGAAAAAAGTAGTACTGCTAATAGTGTTTTCTCACAGGAGCCCTATGAGAATTAAATGAATGATAATCTATGTGACATGTTAGCACAATGCCTGACACTGTGGTGGTGCTTCATGCAAACTCATTAAAGTCAGTTATTTTTATATTCTCATCAGCTGAGTGTACAAGTGGATGCTATAGACAATATGAGACAAGACAGTACAAGTTCTTATAGTAGAGGGTAAATCCCAAGTATGAATCTTCAGTGAATGGGGGTGGGGGTGGTGTTCAGGAGGTGGGTAGGACAGAGCTCCAAGAAGTGAGGTAAATGGCTTGAGTTTCAGAGTAACTGGGAGGGCATGCACTCCTTCTTCGATGCTGAAATCCCTAGGATTGGAGAGTATGAGCATTCTTAGCCTCTGAGGACTGAGGAGGAGGGAAGTTGTCAGTGGGAAGTGTAAGTCTCCATTAACACAGGGATGTATAGGGAATGTTTGGTGAAGGATATTGAAACTGCAGGCTGGAGTGCAGTGGTGTGATCATGGCTCACTGCAGCCTTGACTTCCCAGGCTCAGGTGATTCTCCAAACCTCAGCCTGCTGAGTAGTTGGGACTATAGGCACGCACCAGCACACCAAGCTAAGTTTTTGTGTTTTTAGTAGAGACTGGGTTTCACCATGTTGCCCACGCTGGTCTTGAATTCCTGGGCTGAAATGATCCACCCACCTTGGTCTCCCAAAGTGCTGGGATTATGGGCATGAGCCACCACACCTGGCCTATTTTATTGTTACAAAAGATGAGTTTCAAGGGCACGGTTGAAGGTTTTAGGAAGGAGTTTTCAGGCATGGGGAGTTTGGGACAAGTGAAAAGAATAAAATAAGTGGGATAGAAGTCCAGAAAAGCTAGTATCTGCACATTGAGGAGCCTTTTCAAATGGGTATGTGGTATAGCTTGTGAGATTCAGGTGAGGGAAGATGAGTTAAATCAATCTGGGTGAGGGTTATTTTATATATTAGAAGGTTTATTGATACTGTTGATTCACTTACTGAAATAATTTACTAAATATAAATGTAATATCTACTATATATAAATACTATGTTAAGCATTGGAGTTACATTTGCAAGCTGTAAATACCTTGTCTCTGCCTTCATGGATCATGGCCTAGTGACAGAGATGTCTATTATGCAAATAGGAAAGTGTGATGATAGAAGTCCATGGAGCTTTGAGAGTATATAGTTGGGAGTGGAGTGGGGGTGCTAATCTAGTTGAGTATTATCTGTTTGACATTTGAACAAGCTTTATACTAAAGAGACCTATATTAAACAGAAAGGGGGAGTGTTTATTAAAAAGAAGCATGCATTACAGATTGAAAGACAACACCTTAAAGATTAATGTTAAATACAGGTGGCAGTTGGCAAGTTATTTTTTGAATTTCACGTTGGGCTAATCATGAAAACATTTGAGGTTTCAGTGAAATTTTTAGGCTGAAACTTAGAAAGAGGCATATACAGCAGTATTTTGCATGTGTTTTCATGACATTCAGGACCCTGTATCCTATTCATGAACTGCAGCTCAAGAATGCCTGGTCTATTTAAAGAGCCTTTAGTGGCAAGAGGCATTCAACTTCCCCTTGCCTTTGCTGTTCCTGGATAAGGACAGATCACCCTTCGCACTTCTTTTTTGGATTAAAATTCCTGCCCAGTTATCTTAAGAACAGGCCCTTTCCTGCTTAGAGGAGGCAGCCCAAGAGACCCCATTTATATGGCAGTAATAACAGCGAATGTCTCCTAAAAGGCTCTGCCATGCAGCTGGATATGGATAGAAAAGAACTGTTATTTGAAGGCTGAGCGTTCAGAATAAAGGTCACCTTGACTCTCAGTCAATCTTTCAGGATCCTGAGACCTACTCGTGTAACAGTATAGGCTAAGCACCCCAATCCAAAAATCTGAAATTGTCCAAAATTTGAAGGTTTTGGAGCCCCGACATGATGCCACAAGTGGAAAATTCTACACCTAACTTCATGTGACCAGTCACAGTCAAAACTTTGTTTCATACACAAAAATTTTTAAAAATTGCATATAATTACCTTTAGTCTATATGTTTAAGGTGTATATGAAACATAAATGAATTTGTGTTTAGACTTGGATCCCATCTTCAAGGCATCTCATCATGTAAATGCAAATATTTCAAACTCTGAAATCCAAAATGCTTCTAAAATGCTTCTAGTTGTAATTATTTTGGCTAAGGGATACTCATCCTGTAATTGCTGGCCTTTGTTGTTTCATCAGTAAACCCTGCTAGTGGCTTTTCATAGATCGTTGTAATTATTCATTCAACCCAATGAGTTAGGTATTATTAGGCCTAATATATAGAAAGGGAATAAACTCACCACTAAAAGACAGATTGGGTCAGGTGTGGTGGCTCATCCCTGATTCCTGTAATTCCAGCACTGTAGGAGTCTGAGATGGGAGGATTCCTTGAACACAGGAGTCTGAGACCAGCCTAAGCAATATAATGAGGGTCTGTCTCTACAAAAAATTTAAAAATTAGCCAGGCATGGTGGTACACACCTGTAGTCCCAGCTACTTGGGAGAGTAGGTGGGAGGATCACTTGAACCCAGAAGATGGAGGCTGCAGTGGGCCATGATTATGCCACTGTACTACATCCTGGGCAACAGAGTGAGGCTATGTCTCAAAAGAAAAAAAAAAGACAAATTGTTAGATATATTTTTTAAGCCAGATATATGCCCTTTATAGGTAAGAAAGCCAAGTCTTTTTATCTTCTACATCCAGTGTTCTTCACCTATACATACTGCTTTTCATCAAGGTCCACATTTCATTTTCTGTCTCATGCATTAGCAAAGTACAGCCTGTGGCTGTTTTTGTAAATAAAGATCTATTGTAATGTAGCCACACCCATTTGTTTATATATTTTCTGTGGCTAATTTCTTGCTATAGCAGCAGAATTGAGTAGTGTGACAGAGACTGTGTGACTGGCAAAGTGTAATATTTACTATCTGGCCTTTGACAGAAAAAAAATTAACCACCCTTGTTTCATTAGTTTCTTGGGAATTTTGAGGGAATTCCTAAGTGGGAATTCTATATTCACCGTGCAAAAGTCAGAATAAGCATCTTTTTATAAGGCAGACAAGATAAAATAGTTTATATCAGTTCTTACCTGGTGTTCCTCTTTGGAGTTGTAAAAACAGGTCCAGCATCCAAAACCCAAAGAGCTCACCCAGAAGGCACCTGTACATCTTGACTGGAATCTTTTGGGCACTGACAATCTCAGGACAACTCCCAGGTCACCAGATTTTCCTTTTTCCGTCTGTCAGACTTTTCTTCCTCCATAAACTTTGGAAGGAAATGACGCTCAGCTGAGCGGGAATTTGTGTCCTTTTTTAGGAAGGAGTGAACTTCAAAATTGTGACTGTGGACTTCACACAGGAGGAACAGGGTACTTGGAACCCTGCTCAGAGGACCCTGGACAGAGATGTGATCCTGGAGAACCACAGGGACCTAGTCTCTTGGGGTAAGAATACATTCCTCTTTAATGAAGATCCATATACTGAAATGATTTCACATTCTGATTGATTAAGAACTGTGAAATTCAGCAGCAAGAATGATTTTGGCTGCATATAGATTGTGTTTATGCTTTTTATTCCTCAGTGAAGATTAATTTTAGTTTGTAGGGTAGAAACAGTGCAGATTCTTGGGCTTGAGATTTTCAGTCTTCATGTTCCTAAAGACCAAAGGCTGGGACCAGATTCTGCAGTAATTTTCTTTTGTTCCCAGTTTTGAACACTCAAATTCCTATATATTTCCTTATCAGCTTTTTGAACCAGGTACAGTCTCCTAGTTGGAGCAAGGGAAAGAATATAAAAAGAATTTTCCAATACATGTGTTCAAGTGAGAACCAGACACATAGGGGTCATTACAGGTGTAGAAGGTTCATTTGAAAAAATCCCCATAGAAGATGCCACATTTTTCTTCATTTCCTACCTCCTGATGGACTGTATATATGACCACTTTTTCCATATATACTCTCTATTGCTTGACTTAGTAGCCACCCAGGCTACTGGGAGCAAACTTCTAGTCTCTTTCAGTTGGAATCACAGAAATTCATGGGACTATATTAGCTCCTAAGGTATTTAGGGAACTGGATAATAATGCCCCATTCCTTTTCTTTTGTTCACAAACGTAGTGTCGTCATGTCTCACTGACACAGAGTAGAGTATTTAGCAAGTTTTATGCCTTCAGAAATTCCTAGATAGGTAGACACTAATCTCTTAGTGAACACCTCTGTAGCACTAAAGAGTGGAAAAGACTCTATTCTTTACATATTGCAAAACTGGGTTGCAATTCTGTAGGTTCTACGTAGATGATCTTATTTTGGAATATGCAGGTATTTGACATCCAGAGTCTTATTTATTTGGACTAAGATTAAACCAAGATTACAATGTTCCATTTTAATGCTCTATTGTAATATTGGGCTGTGGTAGTTCTGTACTTAATGCTTTATCTCACCCTTTTGGTTTTTCAACCTAGGTTATTGGTCAGTATTTGAAAACAAATCCATATATATTTTTCATACTTTCTTGTTAGCTTTATTCCATTTTTCAAGCTCTGATATTTTTTGGCTAAGATATCTTATATTGCTTTCTTTCAGACTTGACAACTGCAGTTGGAAAAAAAGATCCAACTTCAAAGCAGAGCATTTTTGATGAAGAACCAGCTAATGGAGTGAAGATAGAAAGGCTTACAAGGGATGATCCTTGGTTATCTTCATGTGAAGAAGTTGGTGATTATAAAGACCAGTTGGAGAAGCAACAGGAAAAACAAGAGATACTTTTGCAGGAAGTGGCATTCACTCAAAGGAATGCAGTTATTCATGAGAGAGTCTGCAAAAGTGATGAACCTGGGGAGAAGAGTGGTCTGAATTCCAGTCTATTTTCGTCCCCAGTTATATCCATAAGAAACCATTTTCATAAACATGTATCACATGCTAAAAAATGGCATCTTAATTCTGCTGTAAACAGTCATCAGAAGATTAATGAGAATGAGACTCTATATGAAAATAATGAATGTGGAAAACCCCCTCAGAGCATTCACCTTATTCAGTTTACAAGAACTCAAACAAAAGACAAATCCTATGGATTTAGTGACAGTATTCAATCTTTTTGCCATGGTACACCCCTACATATACATGAAAAAATTCATGGAGGAGGAAAAACCTTTGATTTTAAAGAATGTGGGCAAGTTTTGAACCCCAACATATCCCATAATGAACAACAGAGAATTCCTTTTGAAGAGAGTCAATATAAGTGTAGTAAAACCTCTCAGAGTTCCTCCGTTACTCAAAACATGAGAAATAATTCTGAAGAGAAACCTTTTGAATGTAATCAGTGTGGGAAATCCTTCAGCTGGAGCTCTCATCTTGTTGCACATCAGAGAACTCATACAGGGGAGAAACCTTATGAATGTAGTGAATGTGGAAAATCCTTCGGCCGGAGTTCACACCTTGTTTCCCATCAGAGAACTCATACTGGAGAGAAGCCTTACAGGTGTAATCAATGTGGGAAATCCTTTAGCCAGAGTTATGTCCTTGTTGTGCATCAAAGAACTCATACTGGAGAGAAGCCTTATGAATGCAATCAATGTGGAAAGTCATTCAGGCAGAGCTATAAACTTATTGCACATCAAAGAACACATACCGGAGAGAAGCCCTATGAATGTAATCAGTGTGGGAAATCATTTATCCAGAGCTATAAACTTATTGCACATCAAAGAATTCATACTGGAGAAAAGCCCTATGAATGCAATCAGTGTGGGAAATCCTTCAGTCAAAGTTATAAACTTGTTGCTCATCAGAGAACTCACACAGGAGAAAAACCCTTTGAATGTAATCAGTGTGGGAAATCCTTCAGCTGGAGCTCTCAGCTTGTTGCACATCAAAGAACTCACACTGGAGAGAAACCGTATGAATGTAGTGAATGTGGAAAATCTTTTAACCGCAGTTCTCACCTCGTTATGCATCAGAGAATTCACACTGGGGAAAAACCATATGAATGTAATCAGTGTGGGAAATCCTTCAGCCAGAGTTATGTTCTTGTTGTACATCAGAGAACTCATACTGGAGAAAAGCCGTATGAATGCAGTCAATGTGGGAAGTCCTTCAGACAGAGTTCATGCCTTACTCAACATCAGAGGACTCATACTGGAGAGAAGCCGTTTGAATGTAATCAGTGTGGAAAAACATTTAGCTTGAGTGCTCGACTTATTGTGCATCAAAGAACTCACACTGGAGAGAAACCCTTTACATGTATTCAGTGTGGAAAAGCTTTCATTAATAGCTATAAACTTATCAGGCATCAGGCAACTCATACTGAAGAGAAACTCTATGAATGTAACTAGTTTCTAAGTCAGCTGGGATTTATTCTCTTTTATTCTTTTAAAAAGTTTATTTTAAGGTAGTACATGTTGTGGGAAGAACTACTGTAAAAAACAATATATGTGGGAAAACTTCCAGTCCTCTGTTAATTGTGCGTCTGAAATTTGTTCTGGAAAAGAAAGGGGGAAAATCTATGAATGACTTTTCAACCTAGCAATTCCATATACAACATTAAACTTGATTCTTATGACATATTCCTATGAAAATAAATATTGGCACTTTTCCTTGCAGAAAGCACTCTGACCTGAATCAGAGAAAATCATATGCCAAAGCCAGCTGCCAGTGTGTTAGACCTTTTTCCATAAAGAGTAAATGGAATACTAACACTAATGGACTTACTGAGAAGATTAAAAGGTTGCTGTAGTGTTTAAACTTAGGCTGGAAAACCATATTTTAGTGCTTAATTTTACTACATGATCTTCCAATGAGATAGCTTGTAATCTGTTCCTTACAGCACTTGCTGTTACATGTGAAGATTTTGTAAATTTTAGGAATGTGTCTACGATATGTAGTGAAAATTGTGGAAAAATAATATAGAAATAATATTCACTTCTATAACCATTATGATAAAATATTTGTGTATGGATTAGAATAGAAAGGGATTATGGATATGTCTATTCAGTTTTTTGGTTTATGTTTGGCCTTTTTGGAACATATGCTGTTGTGCTATGATAAATGATATAACGAGTAAAACTTACTCAAAAACAAAAATGAAATCCAAAGATTTCCTTCTTTGACTATTTAGGAAAGACTAAGCAACCAAATAGCAAAAGATCCCTCAGGATAATGAGGTTTATGTTTGGATTAGCATGAGCAGATTACTATTTAGGACATAGATTCCTAGGAACATTCCTCACTGAAAATAAAATAGATCCCTGGAAATAGGTAACTAGAAATTTTGGCCAGAAATGGTTTCCTATGAAGAATTGAGAATGTGTGGGAACTATAGAGGGCAAGTGGGCTTGTTTTCATATATGCAAAGCAATATTAAGGAGCTCTGTTTTCATGTTTTTGTTCTTCTCGTGTAGTATTGTCTCTTTCCTCTGGGGTATGTTCCCTGAAGTGAGAGTACTCTGAATAGAAGGGTGCTTCCCTGACTCAGTGCTGACCATCTAAATTATGCTTGCAAGAATGCTTTAATGAGGCAAGGTTTTAGTTACTCTTTGATATTTAAGATTTGATTAACATATCTTTCTGACCTTTTCCCTGAATCATGAACTTGAATCCTGTGGATTACCATATATTGAAGCCTCTGATCCCAGAAAGGTAATAAGCTCAAAGTTGAACTGAGAGATCAGATAATAGAGGTTGATACCCTTGGGACAGGAAGGAAAACTTAAAGGGTAACTGATGGGGTTACCTTTTGTAAAATTCTGTCCCTACGAGATGACCCTAAGTGGAGCCATCTCTATGAGGATTAATCCAGAGACTGTTGCACACCTGGCAGTGCCAGGTCTGGAAAAACAGTTGCTGATGTCTAGAAAACTGCCTCCCGATCCCAGGAGAATTTCTAGTCAGTTCATGAATGTGCATGTAGGGGAACAGCAAGTATTCATACATTGGCTCCTGGAAAGGGCACATAAAATTGTAAAAAGCCCTAATAGGCTAGGGACCTATATTGGCTTCTTTCCTATGATGTATAGATAAATTATAATTTATATATTATATATAGTTATATATAATACAAATTATATTTTCTATAATTTATAATATAAAATACAAGTTATAGATAAAACCAAATACGTATTTGAAGTGTGTGGATTCTCTTATATGGGGATTGGTTTTCAATCAAACACTGATCAAAAATACAGTTTTTGCAGGATCCAAAACTCAAGTATATGGAGGGCCAACTTTTTTTTTTTTTTTTTGAGACAGAGTTTCACTCTTCTTGCCCAGGCTGGAGTGCAATGGTACGATCTCGGCTCAGCACAGTCTCCACCTCCAGTTTCAAGCAATTCTCCTGCTTCAGACTCCCGAGTAGCTGGGATTACAGGCGTGCGCCACCATTCCTGGCTAATTTTGTATTTTTAGTAGAGACGGGGTTTCTCCATGATGGTCAGGCTGGTCTCGAACTCCCAACCTCAGATGATCTGCCTGCCTTGGCCTCCCAAAGTGCTAGGATTATAGGCGTGAGCCACTGCACCCGGCCTATGGAGGGCCAACTTTTTATATACATGCTTACACAGGGCCAACTGTGGGACTTGAGTATGCATGGATTTAGGTGTACAGGGGGTTCTGGCACCAATTCCCCAAATATACTGAGGGATAAGTGGATGGTGATTTATGGTGGCCAAGACAGTTTCAATAATTAAAAATGTCAGAGTAATTTCTATCATTTGCTCAATAATTTTGCTTTGCAGAAAAGATATTATAATTAAAAAGTGGTGAATGAAAAATAAGGCATCAACAGGCCAAAAATTTGTAATTAAACTCTTGGGCCTAAAGTTTAGGGTTAAAAAGGATCGATAACTAGATTTTAGTTACATATGACACATGAATATATACATAACATTTTATGACTAAACATTTTTTGCTGTGTAAAATTCACAAAAATCAAACTATACCATAGAAAAATTTATAGAGATTGTATAGGCCAGATTTAACCCTATTGCAGAAAAATTGTAAATAAAAGGTGCCAAAATGTTTTCAATACCTGGATGGTAAGAAATGCTTTCCTTAAACCAGTTTTTTAAAAGAGTAAATCAAAACTGAACTTTAACACCGCCTTGGAAGTACTACATCAGAACACTTAATGCCCAAACCTGTGGGATACAGAAAAAGCAGTTCTCAGAATAAAATAGAAAGGTGATAGCTTTAAATGACTTCTTTATCAAAGGAGAAAGGCAAATAAACGTGAGGACCCATGGTGATGTTATGGAAACAATAACATAAATGAACACCAACAGAAACAGCAACAAAAACTAACAAATGGAAATATGTAAAAGCTTAACATAATACAAAGCAAAATAGAGTCAAGAGTTGTATTCTTCTAGGGGGTTTCTATTTAACATTGTTTTTTTTTTTTTTTTTTCCTGTCTTCCTTGTGTGCTCACTTCTGTGCCTGCCTGAAAGTGTCCTCAGTGGTCATGGACTCTTGAATGGTAACTTGGCTCAGGAAGACAATTTTAGCTAACAATGATTTTCCTACATCATTTTGAAAATATATTTTCTTCTGGCATTTAATGCCAAAGAGAATCTTTTTGAATAATCCATTATTTCTTTATAGAGTAATCCAAGCTATGGATTTTTTTCTACTCAGAATAGAAAAAAATACTCTTTCTTTCAGGTATTTTTTTTTTTTTTTGAGAAGGAGTCTCACGCTGTCGCCCAGGCTGGAGCGCTGTGGCTGGATCTCAGCTCACTGCAAGCTCTGCCTCCCGGGTTCATGCCATTCTCCTGCCTCAGCCTCCCGAGTAGCTGGGACTACAGGCGCCCGCCACCTCACCCGGCTATTTTTTTGTATTTTTTAGTAGAGACGGGGTTTCACTGTGTTAGCCAGGATGGTCTCGATCTCCTGACCTCGTGATCCGCCCGTCTCGGCCTCCCAAAGTGCTGGGATTACAGGCTTGAGCCACCGCGCCCGGCCTCAGGTATGTTTTTAATAGGAGGAACTTGGTATAATTTCTAGGTTATGTAGCTTTCTCAGCAGTGACCTCTTCAGTCTTCTATTGCTTTTCTTTGCATTCTCTTTGAAACTGACAAGTGTTGTAGCCCCACATTCTACCATTCATAACGCTTAATTGCTTTTGTCTTCGTTTCAGTTGTCTAGGAGGAAGTCTTCAGAATTACTGCTGCTTCCTATCTTTTCTGTTTATTTTTAAATAATATTTGTCATTGTCAGTATTTTTAATTGGTGCTTTTGCACATCCATCCACCCTAGGCAGCTTTCCCAAGCCTTGGGGGACCAGCTCACAATGACTTTTAGGATTCTGATGCCCCTTGCTGCCTGTAAGTAAGAAACCCATCTCATGTAACTTGTTGCATGTGTGTTGTTTTGATGAACTCAGATCTAAGTTGGTAATCAGTGCTGTGAACCGCCTCACAGGCTTCTCAAGTGAAATTGAGTCCATGTGCAACTTTTTTTTTTTTTTTTTTTTGAGACGGAGTCTCACTGTGTCTCCCAGGCTGGAGTGCAGTGGCGCGATCTCGGCTCACTGCAAGCTCCGCCCCCCGGGTTCACGCCATTCTCCCGCCTCAGCCTCCCAAGTAGCTGAGACTACAGGCGCCCGCCACCACGCCCAGCTAGTTTTTTTGTATTTTTAGTAGAGACGGGGTTTCACCATGTTAGCCAGGATAGTCTCGATCTCCTGACCTTGTGATCCACCCGCCTCGGCCTCCCAAAGTGCTGGGATTACAGGCTTGAGCCACCGCGCCCGGCCCATGTGCAACTTTTATCAACAAATTGGAAAAATACTTATTTTTCAAGATAAAGTTCTATGGGCTTAAGGTAAGATTAACAGGATTTACCAAGTACATTAAATGAGACATACAGAATAGATGGCATTGATTATGTATAAAATCCATTAAAATTTTTAAATATAAAAGATGTCTCTAAAAACAGCTTCAAAAAGTCTAGATTTCCCCCTCCTAGCTGAAATCTCAAAAATATCAATAGAAGCATATTTAATTTTGTCAAACCTAGGCATAAAGTGAAAGATAAAATCACAAAATAAGGTGGAAACATTGCAAAATCAGTAACAACTGAGCAGGAGTGTGGGAGGAAGTAGATGTCCTCAGCAGGTACATTTCTCTGAAGTGAGGTGGACAGCCCTTAACTACTGACTGAGATCCTTCACAATTAGGAGAACAAACTACATTACCTGTCCTGGAGTCATTCTATCTCCAAGAACTAGAAAAGGCTGAGAATGACCAGGGGAAAAACATATTTGCATGAAGCAGTCACCTCCATGGCACAATAACAAATGCTAGACTGCATAGTGAGCAGCCCTGTAGCTGACTTCACTGTTGAGTAGGAAGGAGTTAATGCGTAAATACTTCTATACATCAACAGTAAGAACTATAAGAACCTGAAGTATGGCTGTTCCAGGAAGAACTTCTTATGCAAAGTGAATACATGAAAATGAGTGAGTACAAGGCTTGTCCAAAGACTTTACCAGCCCTACAATTATTCTTGAGAACTATAAGCAAGAAAGATGGGAAAACTTGGGGCAGTCTGAGGCCATCAGGGAAAATGTCCTGCAAACGTTTGATGGCTCACATCAAGAAATAGCGTATGTTGGCCAGGTGCGGTGGCTCACACTTCCAGGCCCTTGGGTACTCTCCTGTGTCTCCCAGCTACTCTCCTATCATCCCAAGCTTACTGCAACCCTCAGCTCCCCAAATCTAGGAATCACCTACAGACTCACACATCTCAGGGCCCTCTTCCATCATGTCTCCTATCTCTTCACCTGCAACCCTCAGGGACTCTCCTGTGTCTCTCAGCTCCTCTCCCACCGTCGCCAGATTTCTATCGGGGTCAGCCCCTCAGGTCAGAGACCTCCCTGTGCTCCTCCCACGTGTCTCCCATCTCTTCATCCCCATTCCCCAGAGATTCTCTGGTTTCTCCCAGCTCCACTCCAACCAGCCCCAGGTTTCTACAACAGTCATGCCCCCACACCCAGGCAACACCCAGAGTCCTCACTGCACTCCTCCCCTGTGTGTCCCATCTCTTCACCCCCTGCCCACGGGGACACTCCCACATCTCCCAGTTACTCTCCAGAACTCCCCACGTTTCTCCACCAGTCAGTCTCCCACACCCAGGAAACACCTGGAAACTCAGGGTCTTCACACGGCTCCATCCCCATGTCCTCCAACTCTTTACTCCAGGCCCTCAGCTACTCTCGTGTGTGTCCCGGTTACTCTCCCATCATCCCAAGATTTCTGCAACACTCAGCCCCCCACACCCGGGGGTCACTGACAAACTCAGAAATCTCAGTGCCCTCCTCCATCATGTCTCCCATTTCCTCACCTGCAGCCTTCAGGGACTCTCCTGTGTCTCCCAGCTCCCCTCCAGTCATCCGCAAATTTCTCTTGGAGTCAGCCTCTCATGCCCAGGAATCACCTAGAAACCCCCAGACCTCCCTGTGCTCCTCACCCATGTCTCCCATCTCTGTAACCCCATCCCTCAGAGACTCTCCAGTGTCCCCCCGCTCCTCTCCAGCCATCCCCAGATTTCTCCCGAGGCCAACCCCTAACACACAGGAGTCACCTGGAAACTCACAGACCTCCCTGGGCTCTTCCCCCAACTCTCTGACCTTTGTATCACCATTCCTTCGTGTCTCTTCCATGTCTCCCAGCTACTCTCCAACCATCCCCAGTTTTCTGCAAGAGTCAGCCCCCAGCACTGAGGAGATCCCTAGAAATTCACAGAGCTAACCAGATTCTTCCCCAACGACTTCCATCTACACAGCAACAGCTCCCACATACTCCCCAGGGGCCCCACACCCATCTTCTTTTACACTCAGACCCTCCCAGAGCCTCACAGTCACTCCCCGTTATCATCATTCAGCTCAAAGTCCTTGCCAGCCTCCTGGCCAATGTGATGCAGTTATCCGGCCATTACTCCACATTCCTGCTCAGGGCCCCACACCCAGCCGCAGAAGAGCCCCTCCCGCGTTCTGGCCTCACACACAGACCTCTCCTTCTACTTGCTACTATCACACACTTGCTGGCAGGAGAGGCCACTCTGATGGCCGACATCAACAGCCAGGTTATCTTACCCCTCAGCTGTGCAGCGGGACGCTCCTGCCTGCGCCCATGCCAGCGGGAACCCCCAGCCTATCTGCGTTCCTGTGGGAAACGCCACCAGCGACATCACCAGCTTGACCTGTCTTCCTGGCAGTGACACTGTCGGTGTGAACCCCTGTTCTCAGATCCCTGATGTATACATATGACCATTTTCCCTGCGGTCGGTGTCTTCCGTTCACAGGCCTTCTCATTGTGTCTCTTTCGGCCTCCATTTCAGACATTTACTCATCCTCTTTCCCTGTGTCTGCTGCTGTCTCCATGTGGATGCCGTGGATAAGATTCACCCAATTAAGCTGATGAATTGTATCGCCTTTAGTGTATTCATAATTGTGCACAGTCCATTTTAAATTGCAAGATGATTTATGACATTTTCATCCACCCCGTAAGAAAATCCCTGTAACATTAGTCATTTCTTATTCTGTCTCCGGGCCACAACCCAAACCCCCAACCAGCAACCGCAGCCCTAGGTCACAGCTCCATAGAGAGCTCCACTTTATCACCAAAGATTTGCCAGTCTGGATAGTTTTTATAAACAGAATAATATAACATGCGAGCCTGGGCAAATTTAGTCTATGAAACTTAGAAAAATGAAAGAACGTCAGCAGGTCTACATTGGATACGCTGAAATGGAAAGTGTTAAGTTCACTGGGGGACAAGGTGGTAACGTCCCTAAAAACTGAAGGATCCCAGGCAGGCATTGCAAATAATTTGGTTATGTAATGATGTGGAGAACTATCCATGATATATGACCCGCGGGGAAAGAAACGGATACCAAATAGTATGCCATTTGGGGGGATGGGATTTTTAAGAATGGACATGCACTCACGTAAATCAGGGATCAAGTGTGATGAAGAACATCACTTGCGTTCCAAAAGTGACAGAGTCGGTGACATTAAATGAAAAGATACAAAGGTCCTGAAACATAAAATGCTATAAATATACATATATACATAATTGTTATATCACGAAGTCCAGAAAAAACTCATGGCTTTTGTTTTGGTTTGAATTTGTGCCCCCATCCCAAAAATATGTTCAAGTCCTCACCCCCAGTATCT
>NW_022167615.1:0-1245 GCF_008728515.1 Papio anubis | reverse complement strand
GGTGGTGTGTTCCTGTAGTTCCAGCTGCTTGGGAGGCTGAGGCAGGCGGATCGCCTGAGCACAGGAGTCGGGGGCTGCAGTGAGCTGTGATTGCACCACTGCACTTGAGCCTGGGTGACAGAGCGACACCTGTCTTAAAAAAAAAAAAAATGTGTCTTCAAAGACCAGAAGATCTGTGCTGTCACATTGGGTGACTGAGGGGCTGCCAAGTTTGCAATTAATGTTTCCCATTTCTTCTTAGTTTATGGACTTACCATCCTTGGCAGTTTGGTGGGTTGGAGAAGGATATGGTGATGGCGGGAGTTACAATACATTACTTATAGGGGAAGACAGGCTTTTGAAAGGTTAACGCTTAAAAGAATGGAAAAGGGATGAGTGAATGAACAAGATGAGGTGAGAGGGAAGAGGTAAAGGGAAAAGGAGAACGAGAAGCTCTTCTCTGCATGGCACCTGGGATGAATGGTTTCTGGGGACATCCCTGATGGCAGTTTTGTGGAGAGGCGCAAAGATTTATGTGGTAAGAAATGAGCTGTAGGCCCAGCGCAGTGGCTGACAGCTGTAATCCCAGCTACTCGGGGGGCTAAAGCATGTGAATCGCTTGAACCCAGGAGGTGGAGGTTGCAGTGAGGGAAGATCATGCCATTGCACTCCAGCCTGGGCAACAAGAGTGAAACTCCATTTCAAGGAAAAAACAAAAACCAAAAAACCAGGGGGCTGGGTGCAGTGGCTCATGCCTGTAATCCCAGCACTATGGGAGGTGGAGGTGGACAGATCATGAGGTCAGGAGTTTGAGACCAGCCTAGCCAACATGGTGAAACCCCGTCTCTACTAAAAGGACAAAAATTGACTGGGCATGGTGGCGGACGCTGGTAATCCCAGATACTTGGGAGGCTTGAACCCAGGAGGTGGAGGTTGCAGTGAGCCGAGATTGCACCACTGCACTCCAGCTTGGGCAACAGAGGGAGACTCTATATCAAGAAAAATAAAATTAAGTGAAGAAGGAGGAGGAAGAAGAGAAAGAAAAAGAAGAAAAAATAGCTAGGTGTGGTGGCTCAGGCCTGTAATCCCAGCAATTTGGGAGGCGGAGAAGGAGCAGGAGGAGGAAAGGAGGAAAAGGAAATAGCCAGGTGAGTCGTGGTGGCTGGTGCCTGTGAGGAGGAGGAGGAGGAGGAGGAAAAAGAAATGGAGGAGGAGGAGAAAGAAACAAACAGCCAGGCCTTGTGTAGTGGCTCATGCCTGTGAGGA
>NW_022167614.1:0-1245 GCF_008728515.1 Papio anubis | reverse complement strand
AGCTACTCGGGAGGCTGAGGCAGGAGAATGGCGTGAACCCGGGGGGGCGGAGCTTGCAGTGAGCCGAGATCGCGCCACTGCACTCCAGGCTGGGGCACAGAGCAAGACTCCGTCTCAAAAAAAAAAAAAAAAAAAAAAATTTAGACAACATGTCTCTAAATTATTTTCTAAAGTCTCAAAAAAATCTAAAAAAACAGAAAACACCCAAGATCATTCTAACAGGCTATACTGGTGAAAACCAGAATAAACTCCTCTTTGAATGGGATTCTATTTCAAATGACTTCTCCAAAATCAAGAAAAATCACCTATGAGAAAACCTTAATAAACACTCTAAGCTAAACTCTTCAGGGAGTTACAGGATGAAAAGAACTTGGACATTTTAGAGCCCTGTTAACCTGTGGGAAAGTGCTATAGTATGACTTCCTTTTTCTGCCTGGTAGAGAAGATGGCCCCCAAAGTTGTTGCTTTCCTGCCCTGTGAAGCCTTAACGGATTTGTTTAGAGCTTAGCAGTCTTATTTCAGCCTTCTGCTCCCCGACGCGATAAGCCTCAGTTCATCATATCCTTTTGGAACATTCCTCATTCCTTTGCTGGCGTCCTCCACTCACTGTCTGTTTGCATGGAAGGTTTGTTTTGATGATGCAAGACTGTGCACTGACCTCAAGCCTGCGTCTTCATAATGTGGATGATTCACAATGGGCCGAAGTGCAGAGAGCTTAACACTTGCCATCGTGGGCATGGCATCCGCAAACACTGCATCTGGAAAGCAAGAGGAAGGTCTCAGGAAGACACTCAGTGAGGGTGAGAAGGGGTCTCCTTCAAGTTTAAATCAATTATTTCACAGGTAGCAGAGTGGAGGCCCAGCAGGTTCATGACTTCAAGATTCAATGGCAGAACTAGAATGAGGTCAGATGGCTGATAAAGTAGCAGTTGGCAGCCAGGTCTGGGAAAACTATTTTCCTTGGAAAATAGAACTTCATCATCTTATCATTAAAGATTTCTTTCTTTCTTTAAAGAAAAAAATCTTAGAAATCTTTCCTGAATCTAGAAAAGAAGTATCAAATGGACTAGGAAAGCTTTATAGTAACAAGGAATTCTGGAAGATGATTTAGCATTCAAAAATTTGACACTCAGATGACAACAAAGACTCCCTTTCCACACATGAGTAAAATATCACATTCCATGAGTGAGTTTATTTCAAGAAGGAATGTGAAGGACTAATATTAAAAATTCATTAAGAAAATAA
>NW_022167613.1:0-1246 GCF_008728515.1 Papio anubis | reverse complement strand
GTGGAGGTCATCTGTGCTCTCAAAGAACCGGTGAGAGTTAGCATCAGCTGGCTCGGCATGGAGTCTGGGCATCTGAGCTGCCTGGGGAGTTTACCAGGAGCCGCAGCTACAGAGGAGGGCATTTGGTGTCTACCCACTGGCACCATCACAGCATCTGATGATCCGAGTCAAACGCCCTTACTCTCCTCTCTTTGTGTCTCTTTTTTTTTTTTTTTTTTTGAGATGGAGTCTTGCTCTGTTGCAAAGGCTGGAGGGCAGTGGCATGATCTCAGCTCACTGCAAACTCCGTCTCCTGGGTTCAAGTGATTCTCCTGCCTCAGCCTCCCAAGTAGCTGGAATTACAGGCGCCCACCACCGCACCCGGCCAATTTTTGTATTTTTAGTAGAGAGGGGGTTTCTCCATGTTGGCCAGGCTGGTCTCGAACTGCTGACCTCAGGCAATCTGCCCACCTTGGCCTCCCAATGTGTTGGGATTACAGGCGTGAGCCACCGCGCCCGGCCTCTTTGTGTCTCTTTTACAAGCTCATGAAAGACACGCTGACAATAAGCTGCGTCTTTGTTAAGTGGCCACGTTTGCGAGGGGATTGACAACTTCCTCTCTCTGCGTTAACGCACGGACCGGAACATTCCAGCTGCGGTGAGGAAAGAGGTTAGAATTCCAAGCAAAGTAACATTCCTGGCTTCTCCTTGCAGCTGCCCTTCCCGAAGCTGATGGAGCCCCGAAGCGACATGAGGCTGGGTCCTGCAGAGGCCAAGCCCCCCGGAGCCCCGGGTGTCCCCCACTCAGCCCAGCCCTCCTGTCCTCCTCCATGGCTCTTGGGGGCGCAGCTGATGACAGGGTACAGAGCGAGGAACTGAGGGAGGTCAGGGGTCACTTCACTGGCCAGGGGCAGGTTTTGAAGGGTGAGACACTGGCCAACTCAAGCAGGACTTTCAGTGCCGTCCACGTCCACTCCTTGTGCTGGGAGAGTCCAGAGCCACAGTGCCCTCTTGGAAGGGAAGTGGAGGGGCTTTGGAGGAGCCAAATGCTGCGGGAATGCCGGCTCCTTTCCTCCATGGGGGTGGGGGTGGGTTCCAAGGACTCTCCCTCCCCCTTCCCTCCCTCCCTCCCCCTCCCTCCTCCTCCCTTCCCTCCATCCTCCTCCCTTCCCCTTCCGCCTCCCCTCTCTCCCCCTTCCCCCTCTCCCCTTCCCCCTCCCCCACTTTCCCTCTTCCCTGCTTTCCCTTCTTCCCCCTCTCCCTCCCC
>NW_022167612.1:0-1246 GCF_008728515.1 Papio anubis | reverse complement strand
CAAGTGACTCCGTTTTGATTCTGACAATATTCACAGGGATGAGTGCCCTTATAAAGTCAGGTCAAAGGAGCTCTGTCACCTCCTCCACCATTTGAGGGCACAGCTAGAAGCCACCATCTGTAAATCAGAAAACAGGTCTTCACCAGATACCAAATCTGCTTGGTTTGATCTTAGGCTCCCAGCCTTCAGAACTGTGTGACATAAACTTCTGTTGTTTGTAAGCTACCCACTTTATGGTACTTTGTTATAGCAGCCCATATAGGTATGTGTGCAAAGGAGTCTTGTATGACTGGCTTCCTCTGTAGTAATAGTCTCTTTCCCTTGCCATTTCTTATTCTGCATATTTGTGCTTTCTCCTTCCCCCGTTTTTTAAAATTAAATTAGATCATGACTTGACTATTTTCTGACTTTATTCAAAGAATCAGTATTTTATTTTTATCTGCTGTTTTTCAGTTCTTGGCTTTATTGGTTTTTTGTTTTGTCTTTATTCTTTTTTTCCTTGTGTTTTCTTTTGTTTTTTATAACTTGAATTGGAAATATAATTAAACTCATTGTTTAATTTTTATTGATATAGGTGTTTTATACATCTATTAAACGAAATTTGGCCTAAGGGTGCCTCCATACTTGAGTCCTTATGGAACAAATTGCAACCTAACTTAGTACATAAATTAACTAAAAGTCTAACTTAGGAATATATTTTTGGAGCTAATATCTGAGTCTCAGCCAATCATAGCAGCCCAGCTTCAGTCAATGGCAGCCCCCAGCTGATGAGACCATGTTCAAACAAGGCAAATGCCCGGCTGTAATCAATCGAGCTGTCTCTGTACCTCCATTTTCTGTCCATAAATGCTGCCTGACCATATTCTAGGCTAGCGCTCTCTGAACCTGTTTTGGTTTTGAGGATTGCCTCATTTGTGAATTGTTTTTTGCTCAAATAAACTCTGCTAAATTTACTTTTAACAGATTGGCATCAGAAGTGGGATCCAAAGTAAACCTCCATTGGCAGGGTGTGGTGGCTCACATCTGTGATCCCAGCTCTTTGGGAGGCTGAGGCAGGCTGATCTCTCGAGGGCAGGAGTTTGAGACCAGCCTGGCAAACATGGCGAAAGCCCAGCTCTACTAAAAATGCAAAAATTAGTGGGTGTAGTGGTGCACGCTTGTAATCCCAGCTATGTGGGAGGCTGTGGTACGGGAATCACTTGAACCCAGGAGGTGGAGTTTGCAGTGAGCTGAGCTAGTGCCACTG
>NW_022167611.1:0-1246 GCF_008728515.1 Papio anubis | reverse complement strand
ATGGCAAGTCCCGGGGGCCCGGGTCAGGGAGCTGGAGTGCAAGGAGTTGGCTGGGAGCCTTTGCCACATTTCTTGCAGTTTGGTCTGCCAGAAAGTTGCCTTGAGCAGTTGGAGTGGTTGGTTTCTGATGCCCTGGGCAATGCACAATGGCTAACTTTTCTGGCTTCCATAGCGCTGTTAACAGGACTAGGATCTCTTGCTTGTTTTTTATCTCTTTTCCTTCAGCCATTAGTAACCCTCGCTCCCTGTAAATGGCCCCACGTATGTGCGCCATAGCAAAAGCATATCGGCTGTCTGTATATACTGTCAGCTTCTTCCCTGCCCCTAAGGTAAGAGCTTGGGTGAGCGCTATCAGTTTGGCCTTCTGGGCCGATGTCCCCAGGGGCAGGGGTTCCGCCCAGATTACCTCAGTCTCTGAAGTCACTGCCGCTCCAGTGTACCTCTGGCCTTGATGCATGAAGCTGCTCCCATCAGTGAACCAGACGAGGTCAGTGTCAGGGAGTGGGCGGTCCTGCAGGTCCTCTCGAACTCCGTGCACCTGAGCTAGTATCTCGGTGCAATCATGGAGTGGCGCATCCAGGTCCGGGTTGGGCAGCAGTGAGGCAGGGTTTAAGGTCGTTGGGGGCAGGAAGGTTATCCTGATAGGATTTAGTAGTAGTCCTTGGTAGTGGGTGAGCCGGGCGTTACTTATCCATCAATTAGGTGGCTGTTTGAGTACACCTTCGATGGCATATGGGGTAATGACCTGCAATTCTTGACCCATGACAAGTTTATCAGCATCTTGTACCATCAGAGCCTTGGCCACAATCATTCGGAGACAAGGGGGCCACCCGGCAGCCACTGGGTCTAACTTCTTTGACAGGTAGGCAACTGGCCTCCACCAGGGGCCTAAGTTCTGAGTTATTACCGCCTTGGCGACACCCTTACTCTCGTCCACGTATAAGTGGAAGGGCTTGGTGACATCAGGTAGTCCCAGTGCAGGCGCAGAGAGTAGGGCGGTTTTGATCTGTTGGAAAGCCAACTCGGCTTCGTCTGTCCAATTAAATGGCTGCTGCCCCCGTGTTGCCTGATACAAAGGTTTAGCCAGTTCTGCGAACCCAGGTATCCATAGTCTACAAAATCCCGCTGACCCCAGGAATTCCCTCACTTGTCAGGTGGATTGTGGCCTGGGGATCTGCAGAACAGTCTGCTTCCAGGCATCTGTTAACCAGCACTGCCCTCCTTTTAGCAGGTACCCCAGATATGT
>NW_022167610.1:0-1246 GCF_008728515.1 Papio anubis | reverse complement strand
ATCTCACTGTGTTATATCTGTATTTCGTGGATCTCTTTGCTAGCCTTGTTTCTGTGGAATCTGAGAACAGATATTCCGTATCCATTTGAAGACTATATTTCCAAAGGAAATATCCTCCGATAACAAAAAGAAAGAAGCTTTCTGAGAAACTTGTTTGTGTTCTGTGAAATCATCTCACAGAGTTACAGCTTTCCCCTCAAGAAGCCTTTCGCTATGACAGTTCTTGTGGAATTGGCAAAGTGAAATTTGGAAGCCCATAGAGGGCTATGGTGAAAAGGAAATATCCTCAGATGAAATCTGGAAAGAAGCTTTCTCAGAAACTGCTTAGTGCTCTGTTAATTCATCTCACAGTGTTACATATGTATTTCGTGGATCTCTTTGCTAGCCTTATTTCTGTGGAATCTGAGAACGGATATTTTGGATCCCTTTGAAGACTATAGGGCCAAAGGAAATATCCCCCGACAACAAAGAGAAAGAAGCTTTCTGAGAAACCTCTTTGTGTTCTGTGAAATCATCTCACAGAGTTACAGCTTTCCCGTCAGGAAGCCTTTCGCTAAGACAGTTCTTGTGGAATTGGCAAAGTGATATTTGGAAGCCCATAGAGGGCTATGGTGAAAAAGGAAATATCCTCAGATGAAATCTGGAAGGAAGCTTTCTGAAAAACTGCTTAGTGTTCTGTTAATTCATCTCACAGAGTTACATCTGTATTTCGTGGATTTCTTTGCTAGCCTTATTTCTGTGGAATCTGAGAACAGATATTTCGGATCCCTTTGAAGACTATAGGGCCAAAGGAAATATCCTCCGATAACAAAGAGAGAATCTTTCTGGGAAACTTCTTTGTGTTCTATGAAATCATCTCACAGAGTTACAGCTTTGCCGTTAAGAAGACTTTCGCTAAGACAGTTCTTGAGGAATTGGCAAAGTGATATTTGGAAGCCCATAGAGGGCGCTGGTGAAAAAGGAAATATCCTCTGATGAAATCTGGAAGGAAGCTTTCTGAGAAAATGTTTAGTGTTCTATTAACTCATCTCACAGAGTTACATCTGTATTTCGTGGATCTCTTTGCCAGCCTTATTTCTGTGGAATCTGAGAACAGATATTTCGGATGCCTTTGAAGACTATAGTCCAAAGGAAATATCCTCCGATAACAAAGAGAAAGAAGCTTTCTCAGAAACTTCTTTGTGTTCTGTGAAATCATCTCACAGAGTTACAGCTTTGCCGTCAAGAAGCCTTTCCCTAAGACAGT
>NW_022167609.1:0-1246 GCF_008728515.1 Papio anubis | reverse complement strand
AGAGTCACTTGAACCAGGGAGGCAGAAGTTGTAGTGAGCCAATATTGTGCACTGCACTCTAGCCTGGGCCAGACCTGTCTCAAAAAAACAAAAACAACAACAACAACAACAAAAGCTACATTAAAAAAACAAAAAAACAACAAAAAAAAACAGGCCAGGCGCAGTGGCTCACGCCTGTAATCCCAGCACTTTGGGAAGCCAAGGCGGGCGGATCACGAGGTCAGGAGATCGAGACCATCCTGGCTAACATGGTGAGACCCCGTCTCTAGTAAAATACAAAAAATTAGCTGGGTGTGGTGGCAGGCGCCTGTAGTCCCAGCTACTCGGGAGGCTGAGGCAGGAGAATCACTTGAACCCGGGAGGCGGAGGTTACAGTGAGCTGAGATCGTGCCACTGCACGCCAGCCTGGGGCAACAGAGTGATGAGACCCCTCTCAAAACAAACACAAAAAACAAATAAACAAAGCACAATGAGATACCATACTACTCAAGGCCAGGCGTAATGGCTCACCCCTATAATCCCAACACTTTGGGAGGCCGAGGAGAGAGGATCTCTTGAGCCCAGAAGTTTGAGACCAGTCTGAGCAGTATGGTGAGACCCTGTATTCCCAAAAAATTGAAAAGTTAGCCAGGCATAGTGGTGCATGCCTGTAGTCCCAGCTACCCAGAGGCTGAGGTGGGTGAATTGAACCCAGGAGGTTGAGGCTGCAGTGAACCATGATTGCGCCAGTGCACTCCATCCTAGGTGACAGAGCAAGACCCTTTTGGCTTTCTCTGTCTCTCTCTCTGTGTATATACTATACACTAGATAGATTATAAAATACTATACTACTCCACATCTACCACAATGGCTAAAATTACAGAGACTGGCATTACCAAGTGGTGATAAGGATGTGGAACTAAAGCTGCTTTTAAATTGGCACGAACATTTTGGAAGACTGGCAGGACGTATAAAAGCTGAATCTCGACACCTAACCTGTGACCTGGCAATTCTACTCCTAGGTATCTACTCAATGGAAATGAATGCTTGGGTCCATGAAAGACTTATATATGAATGTTCATAACAGCTTCCTCCATCATAGTCAAAACCTGGAAACCAAATGTCCGTCAGCACAACACTTGATACATAAATTGTGGCATATTCACAATATGGCATATAATACAGCAATAAACAAAACAACCTGCAGATACTCCCCGACATAGGATGGTTTCATTTGTGATGGTTGCATTTACAGCGTTTAAACTTT
>NW_022167608.1:0-1246 GCF_008728515.1 Papio anubis | reverse complement strand
CACCTGTGTGAGAGCTTCTCTAGGGTAGGCCAGAAAGAAAATTGCAGACGTATGAGATAGTCTCCTTTCAGCTTTATTAGGGACTGCTGTGCTGATGATTTCCTTTTCTTTTTTCTTTTTTGAGACGAGGGGGTGGGGGGGGTCCCACTATGTTGCTTAGGCTGGTCTTGAACTCCTGGGCTCAAGTGATCCTCTCGCCTCCGCCTCCCAAAGTGCTAGGATTACAGGCACGAGCCACCACGTGCGGCCTGATTCCTTTCACCATATAGATTTTTCTTAAAAATTGAAGACAGTTTAATGTATCAATGTTTTGTTTAGGGTATGTGCTTTTGTATTTTTCAGTTTAACAATCCTTTCCTATGCTCTTCTATGTTCTCTTTCACCATGTTCTTTCTTTTACTTTTCACACTTAGGTGTGCGGTCCAACCGGAGGCTGAGTGTGTGTGGTGTGAGGTCAGAATCCCAGGGTCGATCCTCTCCCCCACTGCCTGCGTGCACAGCTGGCTTTTCCAGCATTGACGATGGAGCAGCTCATTCTCCACCCTCTGATTCCAACAGCATTTCTATCGTAGTCCCCTTTCCCCAAAAGGCTGGCTGCCTTTGAGTGTCTTTTCTATTGGACTGGCTGTATGAAGGAGGCACAGGCCTGAGCTAAGAAAGTCATTGTTTGATCTTGGCCAGGAAAGGAAGAAAAATTCTTGGGCACATCCCAGGCCTAGGCACACTTCATGGGCCCTGCCTGCTAGAATAGATGGGTCTGTTCCCTGGTTCTAGCCCCGGACTCCCTGCCACAGCCTCCCATCCTCGGGCTGCTGCTCTCTGCTAAGATCCTCTCTTTGGGCATATGGTCTGAGTTTGGATCCCAGCTTTTCGGAAAAGCTTCATGTATTGGCCATGATTATTGATGCTACTGTTATCACAAGCTCCTCACCCTGCAAGCTCACCCTCTTCCTTCATTCTTTGGAAACATGAGATTGGTTCTTGCAAGCAGCTTTTCTTCCTAGGAAGCTGAAATTACCTTTTTGATGCAGACAAGCATTTGTCCTGAAGAGTAAGGGGAGGAACCAGATGTCTATCACTGAGAGGCGGGAGTGCAGAACTGCAGACAGGATAAGTGGGGAGATCTTGACTGATTGCAAGGAAATAGTACCATTATTGGCTCCAATTGTAGAGGTTGGAGTCTTTAGATGACTTGTATGGTTTACAGACTCCACGGAGGGAGGCAAAGCAGTAGCTGAGGAGGTCT
>NW_022167607.1:0-1246 GCF_008728515.1 Papio anubis | reverse complement strand
CAAAAGGAAAATATCACAATCCTAAATATATATGCACCTAACACTGGGGATCCCAAATTTCTAAACAATTGCTACTGGAACTGAGAAATGAGATAGAAGTCAACACAGTAATAGTGGGGGACTTCAATACTCCACTGACAGCACTACACAGGTCATCAAGACAGAAAGTCAACAAAGAAACAATAGATCTACACAGCCAGGTACGATGGCTCACTCCTATAATCCCAGCACTTTGGGAGGCTGAGGCAGGTGGATCATGAAGTCAGGAGATCAAGACCATCCTGGCTAACATGGTGAAACCCTGTCTCTACTAAAAATACAAAAACAAAATTAGCTGGGCATGGTGGTGGGCACCTGTAGTCCCAGCTACTCAGGAGGTTGAGGCAGGAGATTGGTGTGAACTTGGGAGACGGAGCTTGTAGTGAGTCAAGATTGCACCACTGCACTCCAGACTGGGCAACAGAGTGAGACTCCATCTCAAAAAAAAAAAAAAAAAAAAAAAAAAAGAAGCAATGGATCTACACTATACACTGGAACCAATGGCCTTAACAGACATTTACAGAACATTCTACCCCCAAACTGCAGAATATACATTGTTTTTATCAGCACTTGGAACATTCTCCAAGATAGACCATATGATAGACCACAAAACAAGTCTCAATACATTTTAAAACACTGAAATTATACCAAGTACTCTCTCAGACCACAGTGGAATAAAATTAGCAATTAACTCCAAAAGGAACCCACAAAATTATACAAATACATGGAAATTAAGTATCTGCTCCTGATTGATCTTTGGGTCAACAATCAGGAGCAGATGGAAAATTTAAAGATTATTTGAACTAAAAGATAATAGTGACACAACCTAAAAAAAACCTCTGGGATACAGCAAAAGCAGTGCTAAGAGGAAAGTTCATAGCATTAAATGTCTACATCAAAAAATCTGAAAGCAAACAAATAGAAAATCTAAGCTCAAACCTCAAGGAAACAGAGAAGCAAGAGGAAACCAAACAGATACCCAGCAGAAGAAAATTAACATATCTCAGAGCAGAATTAATGAAATTGAAACAAAAAAATACAAAAGGTAAGTGGTGCCAAAAGCTGGTTATTTGAAGAGATAAACAAAATAGATAGACAAATAGAGAGATTAACCGAGTAAAGAAGAGAGAAGATCCAAATAAAATCAATTAAAAACAAAATGGAAGTTATTATCATCAATACCACATAAATACAAAGGATAATTTAA
>NW_022167606.1:0-1246 GCF_008728515.1 Papio anubis | reverse complement strand
GGGAAACTGAAAACCAGGCAGCCCCCACAACCACTGACTCCAGCCAGCCCACAAAGTCTGAGCCTCCCCATCTACAGCAACACGAGGCAGAAAGCTGCAGCCCACGCAAAGCAGAATTAATGTGCAGTCATCATCACTGCCACCCACCCAGAGTGGCCTTACGCTCTGCGAAGTATCCACTGGCAGGCAGGCCTCAGTGAACATGGGCTTCAGACATGCATCAGTGCTGCACCAGCCTCAGTGGCCACAGGATATCATCTGGGACCCACTCCAATTCCAGTGGCCATGGGATTACCGCATTACACAGCCCCAGTCATGGCAGTCCCGGGCTTAGGGCACCACCTAGAGCTGCACTGACCACAGCAATCTAGAGCTTAGGGACCACACCAGACAACCTGCTCAGAATCTCTAGACAGGCTTACTACTGAAAAACGTTTCAGGACCAAACAAGTCTACAAAGACTAAAACAAGTATCTATTTTATTAGATGCAGAGACATTGATGCATGAGTACAGAAGGAGGAAAAATCAAAAAAGCATACAACACCGAACAAATGGAGATGTATAAATTGCCTGACAAAGATTTGAAATAACAGTTTTAGGGAAGCCCAGCAAACTTCAAGAAAATACACAGAAACTATTGAAACAAATGACAAATACAATATGACCAGAATGATAAACTTAGCAAATATTGAAATAACTTTAAAAATCTAACAAATTCTAAAGCTGAAAAATATAATGAACACAATGTAAACTTCAGTTGAGACCATCAACAGCAGAATGGATCAAGCCAAAGAATCTGTGAACTCAAATCCAGGTTGTATGAAAATAGAGAAGAAAAAATGAAAAATAGTAAAGGAAACTTAGGACATTTATGGACAGCAACAAAACAGCACATTTTTGAGTCATTGAGGAAGAGAGAAGAAAATGATAAAGGGGTAGAAAGCTTATATAATAAAAGAAAAGTTTTCAAACCTGGAAAAAGATGTAAATAACCATGTGCAGTGAGGTGAAAAGTAACCAATCAGATTCAATCCAAACAAAACTACCCCTAAGACATATTATAATCAAACCATCAAAAATCGGAGGGAAGCTTCTCTGTATTGGTGGCAGTAGGTAAGGCTTTTCTAGCTCCTTACTTCCACTCTATCCCGAGTTCCACCTGCACTGACTCAAGGTAGAGTATGCAGCTAGAGCTAGAGAGATTGGGATGAGCTTACAAAGCCAAGAGAGAAGCCTATTGTTCCT
>NW_022167605.1:0-39690 GCF_008728515.1 Papio anubis | reverse complement strand
AGAGAACATTGGGGTCATGCCGTAGTGCAGAAAAAAATGAACCACCTCTTTTTCAGAGTTTGCAGTCCCTAGGCTTAGGATGCATTTCAAGGGTGAGCCTGTTGATGCCTGAGTGTTTCCCATCTGAAGGACAAAACGGCCTGCTGTTTGAGTTTGTTTGTTTCTCCCCATGCCCAAGAACCTGCAATGGTCCCTAGACCCTGCTGATCAGAATAGTTGCGCTGATCGACACAGCAGCAGAAACACCTCTTGCCCAAGAACCTGCAATGGTCCCTGGACCCTGTTGATCAAAATAGTTGAGCTCACTGACACAGCAGCAGAAACATTAGTTTTCCTCCTAGCCCACAAGGAGGACCGAGGAATGTTGGATTTAGTGGCCCTTACTGACACAGTCTCGAAAACCTGCACCCCTGCCTGTCCTCCTAGATCACAAGGAGGACCGAGAAAAGTTGGATTCACTGGCCCTTACTGATGCATTCTCGAAAACCTGTTAGAGTCTTAAGCATTCTCCTGTTAGTATTGAGATTTTACCCCTGTCCTATAAAGATATTATGCCCCCAAAATGAAGTGGAGGTCCATACCCTCAGGGAGGGGAGGGATCTTCAGAGTTGGAAGAGTGATGCCTTTTGTCCTCATTTATATGAATATGAAGGATACAGTTGCTGAGGTTCCCCATATCCTAGCTTCAGGAACTGCTTGTCTGAAGATGTATTCTAAAATTCCAGATGGTCACCCCTATGATGGGGCTTTGGGCAAAAATTATGTCTTTCTGATTGGTGAGCCCAGGTGCCTAAAGAAGGTAACAGAGTCCTGGAGTTTATACTAGAAATCATTCTTATAGGTGAAACTAGAAAACCAACAGAGACAGGGAGTGGGTTTTAGAAGCGGGACTAGCCTCAAATAATGGAGGCGAGAGGAAGTTTGTCTGGTAGGCATTAGGACCCAGGAGGCAAGGGTCAGGATAGATAGGATAGATGGGTGAGTCTAGCTTGGGCGACATGACTTTGAGAGTTCCGCTCATGGCCGCAGGGTCAACAAACTTGTTGTCAGGACCCTGTAGCTGAATGGGTTTCCTCTCTGTTGAACCTCGACTCAGCCCAGAACTAAAGGAAAAGTGGAAGTTGGTTCCAGGCAAACCAATGTTCCCATCTCTGAAGAGTCAGGTGTTGTTAGAGAGCCCTTACCCAGAAAGCCCAACACCCGTGTGGTCAGTCCGGCGGCCATGCTAGTCACTTTTAACTGGCTGACAGGTGCCCAGTATTTAGCCCCTGAATTCTAAGGAAAAATAGGACAGAATAGCAAGTGAAAGGGGTCCCATGGTACTCACCACTTGGTGATAGTCCCTTCGTGTTGCCAAAATGTATCCAGAATTGGTTCCTTCCAGTGGGCTTTTGGTCTTGCTGACTTCAAGAATGAAGCCACGGACCCTGGCAGTGAGTGTTACAGTTTTTAAGATGGTGTGTCCAGACCTTGTTCCTTTAGATGTTCAGATGGGTCCAGAGTTTCTACCTTCTGGTGGGTTCGTGGTCTTGTTTGACTTCAGGAGTGAAGCCCCATACTTTTGCAGTGAGTGTTACAGCTCTTAAAGGTGGTGCATCTGCAGTTGTTTGTTCCTTCCGGTGGGATCGTGGTCTCTCTGACTTCAGGAGTGAAGCCGCAGACATTTGCAGTGAGTGTTACAGCTCAGAAAGGTATTGCGGACCCAAAGAGTGAGCAGCAGCAAGATTCATTGTGAAGAGTGAAAGATCGTGCTCTACATGTGGAAGGGGACCCAAGTGGGTTGCCACTAGCCTCATTAGCTTTCAGTTTTTTATTCCCTTATTTGGTCCCACCCATGTCCTGCTGATTGGTGCATTTTACAGAGCATTGATTGGTCCATTTTACAGAGTGCTGATTTGTCCATTTTACAGAGTGCTGATTGGTGCATTTACAATCCTTTAGCTGGACACAGAACACTGATTGGTGCATTTTTACAGAGTGCTGATTGGTGCATTTACAATCCTTTAGCTAGACATGGAACTGATTGGTGTGTTTACTATCCTTTAGCTAGACAGAAAAGTTTTCCAAGTCCCCACCTGACCCAGAAGCCCTGTTGGCTTCACCTCTCAATGGGGGAAAACATTTCATGAGAGTTTCAAGTTTTCCATCTCCAATTTGTGATCCTAAGTTTGTTAAAAACAAAAGTTAGTCACTATGGTTAGGTGGTATTTAAGATAAAAGTTGAGATTGTACTGGATATAAAATACTTATTCAAAGTATGCATACATAGAAGATAAAAATGATATAATTTTTCTGTTTCATTATAAAATTATTTCAAATGAGATAAAGTATAATACATATATTATTGACATGATGAAACTAATTAAAATTACATGTTTCTATGATTATGCATTTGCATATGTCTAACAAGATACATTTAGAAATATATTTAGTTAAAAACAACAAGAAAAACCTGCATATATTTAGATTAATTGTATACAAAAGGAGACAAATGAGAGGTTTATTTCTTTCTGTAAAACGACTTAGTTATTCTGTGCTCCAGAGAGCTGCATTTTATCATCAAAATATTGCTAATTTTTACACTAAACCTTTTTAAATAATTTTAATAAAACATGCCTTCATTTTTAAAATTGGAGTTCCTAAAAATTATTTATTGTTGTAGATTTTGAAAATATTACCTATAGATTGTTTATCTTTTGTTTCTAAGAATGCAGCTCCTTATCTTGTCCCCTCTGATAACTATTTCTAGGTATCCCTTTTTTCCCAATAAAAGTCTCACATTTAGAGCACTAAAAGTGGTAAAATGTACTTTATATGTAAATTCTTTATGAGGTTCCTAGAATGGCCAGCTGGTAACAGGAACATTTGTTATTCATTTCATATTAAGAAAGGTAATAGAAATACATATGCTTGTTTGATATTTTCAAATCTTAGTTAACTCAATACTATTTTCAGTCTTTTTTTTTTTTTTTTTTTTTTTCTTTTCAACAAATTTAATAGTAGAAAACACTGATTTCACTTCTGGGCTAATCTAGATTGAATGAGTCCACATCAGCTCATCTCTCCCACTCCTTACGTCTAAAAGTCTGGAAAGAATGAAAACAACTCTCTGAGGACTCTTAAAACTACAGAATATCGGGTAGATGGAGAGAGAAATGAAAACTGAAGAATCTATATAAAAGTAAATTTACATTTTTTTCTTTCCTTCTTTACTGGTTTCACCAATAAAGAATAACACGTAGATAGAGAAATCAAAATTGAAGAATCTACATAAAAGCAAATTTACATTTTTTCTTTCCTTCTTTATTTACTGGTTTCACCTTTAAAGAATATCAGGTAGATAGAGAAATCAAAATTGAAGAACCTACATAAAAGTAAAAAATTTACATTTTTTTCTTTCCTTCTTTATTTACTGGTTTTCACCTATGAATTGGCCAAATCATGAAAATAGTCAATGACTGTGTACAGCAAAAAAGTCCGAGAGGAAACCATGTTTTCTAACCAAAGAAATAGGAAAAACAGCCTATGTGTAGAGGAGAGTGCGGAAGAGAAATCTTTTTCCTCTCTTTCTCCCTAACCAGTGCAAGGACCAGACCCAGGGTCAAAATCTCACAGCTGCAGTTATCATTTAAGACTCAGAGAGAGCCTATCTTTCTGGGCAAAGGGGCTGAAAAGAAGGAACCTGTGATCCAAAGAGTTGGGGGTAGGTGGAGATTCCTGTTGTTATTATTATTGTTCTCCTCTCTTTTCTCTCACTACCTCTAACAGCTCTCTCCCAGTTGCATGGAACTGCAGAACAGTGGGAGAGGGCTTGAGTGGATATAATTCTGACAGAACTCCAGCTTCCTACTTAGTGGACCAAGCAGAGAGCCTATCAGAGCTGGAGAGCGTGAAGGAATATCTGCAGTAGAGAGATAAACACAAGGAAAACAATGCCAATAGCATCATAATCCAACTGCTAAAACAAGTAATAACTCAGAATTTTATGAACGGTGATCATATTTATGAGGAATAATGGTTAAATAAATAAATACTTTGCAGTTAAAGGAAAACTATGAAAGTTTGTGACCAGCAGATTTACTCTGTGAGAAATGCAATAGGAAGGTTTTCAGGCTGAAGACAAATTATATCAGATGGAAAATTGGAATTTCTGAATAAAGGAAGAGCAACAAAATTGATAAATAGCTGGATAAATAGAAGATACTACATTAGGAAACAAAAATTGTATCATTGAAAACTGTAATGCATGCAGATACAGTATATGGGACAGCAATAACATGTAGAGTAAAAGGACTTATAGGTTTTAAAGACTCTAAGTCTTAGTTAAATTGCTAAAATATATTACCTCTAAATAGTCTGAGAAAAAATAGATTTTGAGGTTGTAATCTCTAAGCAAAATTTTTTTTTCTTTTAAATTTATTTATTATTATTATACTGTAAGTTGTAGGCACATGTGCATAACGCAAGTTTGTTACATATGTATACTTCAGAGGCCTTGTTGGTGTGCTGCACCCAACTCAGCTCACTTTACATCAGGTATAACTCCCAATGCAATCCCTCCCTCCCTCTAATTCCCATGATAGGCCCTTAGTGATGTTCCCCTTCCTGAGTCCAAGTGGGATTCATTGTTCAGTTCCCACCTATGAGTGAGAACATGCGGTGTTTGGTTTCTGTTCTTGTGATAGTTTGTTAAGAATGATGGATTCCAGCTGCATCCATGTCCCTACAAAGGACACAAACTCATCCTTTTAGGCTGCATAGTATTCCATGGTGTATATGTGCCACATTTTCTTAATCCAATCTACTACTGATGGACAATTAAGGATTCCAAGTCTTTGCTATTAGGAATAGTGCTGCAATAAACATACGTGTGCATGTGTCTTTAGAGCAAAAGCATGATTTATAATCCTTTGGGTATATCCCAGTAATGGGATGGCTGGGTCATATGGTACATCTAGTTCTAGATCCTTGAGGAATCGCCATACTGTTTTCCATAATGGTTGAACTAGTTTGCCAATCCCACCAACAGTGTAAAAGTGTTCCTATTTCTCTCTCCACATCCTCTCCAGCACCTGTTGTTTCCTTGACTTTTTAATGATCGCCATTCTAACTGGTGTGAGATGGTATCTCATTGTGGTTTTGATTTTGCATTTCTCTTGATGGCCAGTGATGATGAGCATTTTTCATGTGTTTGTTGGTTGTATGAATGTCTCTTTTGAGAAAATGTCTATTCATATCCTTTGCCCACTTTTGATGGGGTTGTTTGGTTTTTCTGTAAATTTGTTGGAGTTCGTGGTTCTAGATATTAGCCCTTTGTCAGATTTATAGATTGCAAAAATTTTCTCCCATTCTGTAGGTTGCCTGTTCACTCTGGATGGTAGTTTCTTTTGCTGTGCAGAGCTCTTTAGTTTAATGAGATCCCATTTGTCAATTTTGGCATTTGCTGCCGTTGCTTTTGGTGTTTTAGACATGAAGTCTCTTTTGCCCATGCCTATGTCCCAATGGTACTACCAGGGTTTCCCTTCTAGGATTTTTATGGTATTAGGTCTAACATTTAAGTCTCTAATCCATCTTGAAATTCCTCACTTTTCTATAAGGAGTAAGGAAAGGATCCAGTTTCAGCTTTCTACTTATGGTGGCTAGCCAATTTTCCCAGCACTATTTATTAAATAGGGAATCCTTTTCCCATTTCTTGCTCTAGGTTTGTCAAAGATCAGATGGCTGTAGATGTGTGGTATTATTTCTGAGGACTCTGTTCTGTTCCATTGGTCTATCTCTGTTTCTGGTACCAGTACCAGCTGTTTTGGTTACTGTAGCCTTGTAGTATAGTTTGAAGTCAGGTAGCGATGCCTCCAGCTTTGTTCTTTTGACTTAGGATTGTCTTGGAGATGCTGGCTCTTTTTGGTTCCATGAACTTTAAAGCAGTTTTTCCAATTCTGTGAAGAAACTCATTGGTAGCTTGATGGGGATGGCATTGAATTCCATAAATTACCTTGGGCAGTATGGCCATTTTCACTCTATATTGATTCTTCCTATCCATGAGCATGGTATGTTCTTCCATTTGTTGTGTCCTCTTTATTTCTTGTGTGAGCAGTGGTTTGTAGTTCTCCTTGAAGAGGTCCTTTACATCCCTTTGTCAGCTGGATTCCTAGGTATTTGATTCTCTTTAGCAATTGTGAATGGAAGTTCATTCCTGATTTGGCTCTCTGTCTCTACTGGTGTATAAGAATTCTTGTGATTTTTGCACATTAATTTTGTATCCTGAGATTCTTTGGCTGAAGTTGTTTATCAGCTTAAGGAGATTTTGGGCTGAGATAATGGGTTTTCTAAACATACAATCATGTCATCTGCAAACAGGGATAATTTGATCTCTCTTCTTTCCAAACTGAATACCCTTGATTTCTTCTTTCTTGCCTGATTGCCCTAGCCAGAACTTCCAACACTATGTTGAATAGGAGTGGTGAGAGGGCATCCCTGTCTTGTGCCAGTTTTCAAAGGAGTTTTTCCAGTTTTGCCCATTCAGTATGATATTGGCTGTGGGTTTGTCATAAATAGCTCTTATTATTTTGAGGTTCGCTCCATCAATACTGAATTTGTTTGATGCTTTTAGCATGAAGGGCTGTTGAATTTGTCAAAAGCCTTTTCTGCATCTATTGAAATAATCATGTGGTTCTTGTCTTTGGTTCTGCTTTATATGCTGGATTATGTTTATTGATTTGCAAATTGAACCAGCCTTGCATTCCAGGGATGAAGCCCACTTGATCATGGTGGGATAAGCTTTTGATGTGTTGCTGAACTGCTTGCCGCGGCTGTATTGAGGATTTTGCATCATGTTCATCAGGATGGTCTAAAATTCTCTTTTTGTTGTATTCTGCCAGGCTTTGGTATCAGGGATGATGTTGGCCTCATAAAATGAGTTAGGGAGGATTCCTCTTTTCTATTGATTGGAATAGTTTCAGAAGGAATGGTATCAACTCTCCTTGTACCTCTGCAGAATTCAGCTGTGAATCCATCTGGTCCTGGACTTTTTGGTTGGTAGGCTATTAATTGTTGCCTCAATTTCAGAGAGCCTGCTATTGGTCTATCTAGGATTCAACTTTCCCTGGTTTAGTCTTGGAAGAGTGTATGTCCAAATTATCCATTTCTTCTAGGTTTTCCAGTTTATTTTATGAGGGTGTTTTTTATATAGTATTCTCTGAGGTAGTTTGTATTTCTGTGGGTCGGTGGTATATCCCTTATCATTTTTAATTGCGTGTCGATTTGATTCTTCTCTCTTTTCTTCTTTATTAGTCTTGCTATGGTCTGTCAATTTTGTTGATCTTTTTCAAAAACCAACTCCTGGATTCATTGATTTTTGGAGTGGCTTTTTGTGTCTCTATCTCCTTCAGTTCTGCTCTGATCTTAGTTATTTCTAGCCTTCTGCTAGCTTTCTCGAATGTTTGCTCTTGCTTCTAGTTCTTTAATTGCATGTTAGAGTGTCAATTTTAGATCTTTCCTGCTTTCTCTCTTGTGGCATTTAGTACAGAATTTCCCCACACACTGCTTTTAAATGTGTCCCAGAGATTCTGGTATGTTGTATATTTGTTCTCATTGGTTTCAAAGAACATCTTATTTCTGCCTTCATTTCGTGATGTACCCAGTAGTCATTCAGGAGCAGGTTGTTCAGTTTGTCGTAGTTGAGCCGTGTTTTGATTGAGTTTCTTAGTCCTGAGTTCTAGTTTGATTGCACTGTGGTCTGAGAGAGGTTTGTTATAATTTCTGTTCTTGTACATTTGCTGAGGAGTGCTTTTACTTCCAATTACGTGGTCAATTTGGAATAAGTATGATGTGTTGAGAAGAATGTATATTCTGTTGATTTGGGGTGGAGAGTTCTATAGATGTTCATAGGTCTGCTTGCTGCAGAGATGAGTTCACCTGATATCCTTTGTTAACTTTCTGTCTCTGATCTGTCTTAATGTTGACAGTGGAGGTTGAAGTCTCCCATTATTATTGTATGGGAGTCTAGTCTCTTTGTAAGTCTCTAAGGACTTGCTTTATGAATCTGGGTGCTCCTGTATTGGGTGCATATATATTTAGGATAGTTAGCTCTTCCTGTTGAATTGATCCCTTTGACCATTATGTAATGGCCTTCTTTGTCTCTTTTGATCTTTGATGGTTTAAAGTCTGTTTTATCAGGAGACTAGGATTGCAACCCCACTTTTTTTGTTCTCCATTTGTTTGGTAAATCTCCTCCATCCCTTTATTTTTGAGCCTATGTATGTCTCTGCATGTGAGATGGGTCTCCCTGAATACAGCAGACTGATGGGTCTTGACTCTTTATCCAGTTTGCCAGTCTGTGTCTTTAATTGAGCATTTAGTCCATTTACATTTAAGGTTAAGATTGTTATGTGTGAACTTGATCCTGCCATTATGATATTAACTGGTTATTTTGCCTATTAGTTTATATATAGTTTCTTCCTAGGCTCGATGAAGTCTTTACATTTTGGCATGTTTTGAGATGCATTGGTACCGTTGTTGCTTTCCATGTTTAGTACTTCCTTCAGGGTCTCTTTGTGTAAGGCAGGCCTAGTGGTGACAAAAATCTCTAAGCATTTGCTTATCTGTAAAGGGGATTTATTTCTCCCTTCACTATGAAACTTAGCTTGGCTGGATATGCAATTCTGGGTTTAAAATTCTTTCTTTAAGAATGCTGAATATTGGCCCCCACTCTCTGGCTTGAGAGTTTCTGCCGAGAGATCTGCTGTGAGTCTGGATGGGCTTCCCCTTTGTGGGTAACCTGACCTTTCTCTGGCTGCCCTAAGATTTTTCCTTCATTTCAACTTTGTGACCCAATTATGTAAGGTTCGCTGCTCTTTCTCATGAGTATATGTTTGTGGCGTTCTCTGTGGCTTCCTGGATTTGAATGTTGGCCTGCCCTACTAGGTTGGGAAGTTCTCCTGATGATATCCTGAAGAGTGTTTTCCAACTTGGTTCCATTTTCCCTCACTTTCAGGCACTTTAATCAGACGGAGGATTTGGTCTTTTTTACATAAATCCCATACTCTTTTGCAGGCTTTGTTCATTTTTTCTTTTTTCTTTTGTTTCTTTCTTGCTTCATTTTATTCATTTGATCCTCAATCGCTGATAATTTTCTTCCAGTTGATCGAAGCCTACTGAAGTTGTGCATTTGTCAATGATTTTCGCGGTCATGAGCCCTTTCATCTCTTTTCTATTTCGTCGAGGACCTTTCTCAGACATTAATTAGTTCAGCCACAATTCTTCCACTTTTTCAAGATTTTAGTTTCTTTGCGCTTCTGGGTAATGTAATTCCTCCTCTTTAGCTCTGAGGAATGATGGACTGGCCTTCTTCTCTCATCCTGGCCAAAAGTCATTCTCTGTCCAGCTTGATCCGCTGCTGGCGATGGAGCCGCGTGCTCTCCTTTGCCGAGATGTGTTTCTTTGTTTTTTGAATTTCCAGCTTTTCTGCCCCGCTTTTCCCCCATCTTTGTGGTTTTATCTGCTCTGGTCTTGATGATGGTGATGTACTGATGGGATTTTAGGTGTCCTTCCTGTTTGATAGTTTTCCTTCTAACAGTCAGGGACCCTCAGCTGTGGTGGTCTGTTGAGATTGCTTGAGGTCCACTCCAGACCCTGTTTGCTCTGGGTCAGCAGGCAGAGACTCCTGCAGAAGAGAGAATATTTCTGGAACAGCAAGTGTACTCTGTCTGATTCTTGCTTTGAAGTTTCCTCAGGGGTGTACTCCACCCCTGTGAGGTGTGGGTGTCAGACTGCTCCCCTAGTGGGGATGTCTCCCCAGTTAGGGGCTACTCAGGGTCAGGGACCCGCTTGAGCAGGGAGTCTGTCCCTTCTCAGATCTCAACCTCCTGCTGGGAGATCCACTGCTCTTCAAAGCTGTCAGACATTGTCGCTTGGGTCTGCAGAGGTATCTGCTGCTTGTTATTGTTACTGTGCCCTGTCCCCAGAGGTGGGAGAGTCTACAGGAGACAGGCTTTTGAGCTGCTGTGAGCTCCACCCAGCTGAGCTTCCCAGCAGCTTTGTTTACCTACTTAAGCCTGAGCAATGGCGATGCTCTCCCCAGCCTGGCTGCTGCCTTTGTGGGTGTAAATCACAGACTTAAGCGTATAGCAATGAGGGAGGCTCCGCGGTGTGGGACCCCTCCCAGCCAGTGTGTGGATATGATCTCCTGGTGTGCCCGTTTGCTCAAAGCGCAGTATTGGGGTGGGGAGTTACCTGATTCTCCAGGTGTTGTGTGTCTCAGTTCCCTGGCTAGAAAAGGGGATTCCTTCCCCGCGCTCCTCCCAGGTGAGGCAATGCCTCGCCTGCTTCGCTAGCTTCCTCGCTGGTCGGCTGCAGCAGCTGACTAGCTACAGATAGTCCGCACTCCCCAGTGAGATGAACCCAGTACCTCAGTTGAAAATGCCGAAATCGGGTTCTGTGTCGCTACGCCAGGGAGTTGAAGACTGAGCTGCTCCTATTCGGCCATCTTGCTCCGCCTCTCTAAGCAAAAATTATAATAAAAAATACAGCAGTGGCTCATGCCTGTAATTCCAAAACTTCGAGAGGCTGAGGCAGGCAGATCAGTTGAGGGCAGGAGTTTGAGACCAGCCTTGGTAACATATTGAAACTCTGTCTCCACAAAAAATAAAAAAATTAGCCAGTCTCAAAACATAGTCTCAAAATAAATAAATATATTAAAATTAAAAATAAAATTTAATTTGTTTTAAAAAAATACTGAAACATATCCAATTGTAGTAAGTTAAAAATTTAAAACTACTGTGAATTGCCAAAACATATCAATTACAAAACACAAGTTACCAAATCGAATAAAAATATAATACCCAATTATATGTTGCCTACAGGAAACTAAATTTAATTATGAAAGTATCTTAGATTAAAAGTAAAAGCTGGCAAAATATGTACCGTGCAAACACTATCATAAGATGTACCATGAAGATACATGCAAAGCAGGCAAAAGATAAACCATACATACACTATACAAAGATATTTAATGTAAATACTATCAAAAATGAACCATGACAATACGATTCCAGAAAGCTGGAATGAATATATCATCATACAAAATAGACTTCAGAAGCAGGAAAACCACCAGGTATAAACCATGACATTGCACAAATCTGATCACATTATATTTTAAAAAGGTACAACAGCAAAGATAGTATTTTCAATTAGATATCCATACATGAAATATATCTCTAAATTTATACCTCAGTCTTGTACAGATATTGGATCATAACACTAATAAGTGAAAATATGAAAGTTTTAGAAGAAAACTTAGGAAAATGTATTTCAGGACATAGATTCATTGTTTATTTGTTTTTGAGACAGGGTGTCCCTTGATCTCCCAGAGTACAGTGGAACCATCGTAGTTCACTGCAGCCTCAAAGTCTGGGTGCAAGCAATTCTCCTGCTTCAGCCTCCTTAGTAGCTAGGACTACAGGTTCATACCACTGGGACCAGCTGACTCTTTTGGGACAGGCCTTCATGACCATGCTGGCCTCAAACTCCTCCCTAAAGCAATCCTCCCACCTTAGCCTTCCACCAGTGTTGGGACTACAGGTATGAGACACTGTGCCCAGCCAGGGCTTGAATTTAGTGAAGAATTTTATATGTGACACTGAAATCATCTTATATAAAAGAAAAAAAGTCCAGGTGTGGTGGCTCACGCCTGTAATCCCAGCACTTTGGGAGGCCAAGAAGGGTGGATCACGAGGTCAGGAAATCGAGACCATCCTGGCTAACACGGTGAAACCCCATCTCTTCTAAAAATACCAAAAAAAAATTAGCCAGGCGTGGTGGCGGGCACCTGTAGTCCCAGCTACTAGGGGAGGCTGAGGCAAGAGAATGGCATGAACCCGGGAGGCGGAGCTTGCAGTGAGCTGAATTTGCACCACTGCACTCCAGCCTGGGCAACAGAGCAAGACTCTGTCTCAAAAGAAATAAAAAGGAAAAAAAAAGAGATAAACTACACTTCATCAATATTTAAAGTTCTTGCTCTGAAAAGTATAATGCTGAGAGAATAAAGCCACGTGGTAAAAAATGAAAAAAAACACCAGATATTAAATATCTTATGACAAAGGATTTATATCTAGACTATAAGAAGGGAAACCTAAAATGCAATAGTAAGTAAAAAAGTAGACATATACAAATGGGGAAAATATAAGACACTACTGCAAAGGAGACATAGTGATAACAAATATGTCCATTAAAAGATTCTTCATCATTAGTTATTCAGAAAAAAAAAAACAAAGTAAAAGCACAATGCAATATGACTACACAGCTATTAGAAAGGTGAAGAAAAATAGGTAATGCCAATTACCGATGAGGACACATGGTAACAGGGAATCTTATACATTGTTAGTGAAAATGCAAAATGGTACAGCAAACCTAGAACACAGTTTGGAAGTTTCTTATAAACATGCATTACTATATTACCATGTATGCCCACAATTACACTTCCAGGTTTTTATCCAAGTGAAATAAAAGCCTATGAATACACAGGACACAGACACACACACACACACACACACACACACGTATTGAGTGTTTAGAGTTACTTCATTCAAAATTACCAAAAACTAGAAACGATTGAAAAGTACATCAACTGGTAAATAGATGTTAACACTAGTGTACCAATTAAATTCTCCTTAGCAATAAACAGGCATAAACTATTGAAAAACACAATAATGGCAATGAGTTCAGATAAATTTTGCTGAATCCAAAAGAACTAAAAGGCTACATAAGCTATGATTTCAATTATATGACATACTGGAAGACATAAAAGTATAATGATTGATAAAAGGTCAGTGGTTACTGACAGCAAAAGGGTGGAAGAGGCTTGAACTCAAAAGGCAGTAGCAAAAGGGGGTCATTATTGTGATTATTGAACTGTTTTCCATCCTGATAGCAACAGTTTTTGCATTTGCCAATACTCATAGAACTGTACACTGGGCACATTTTTTGTATGTAATTAAAAAATTTTAAATAATTATATATACTTATGTTTATGCATGCTATATATGTATAAATGTATATGTACTCTATATTTCTAGATTTCATATATATGTACATATCCCTAGGAAACTACTATAGAAATAATTCAGAAAGACATGGCCAAATAAACCAATATTGAAATTTAAAATATTTACATAATCCCCCCAAAAAAGCAGAAGAGGGGAAACAGAAAATCAAAAACAAAAAAGACAAAAACCAAACCAAAACAAAATAGTATACATAAGTCCAACCACACCAATAATTATATTAATAAAAATAACCTAAAAACACAAGTTAAAAGACTGAGATTTTTGAGTTGGATTAAGAAAATATGGCCCAACAAAGTGTTGTGAATAAGAAAAATATTATGAGTGAAATTTCTATTGCAAAATATATCATGCATATGTAATCCAAAGAAAGCTATTGTGGCTCTATCAATGTCAACAATGTAGTCATTAAACAAGGAAATTACAATGAATAACAAAAACATCTAAAAATAATTAGAAGGGTTAATTTACTAAGAAGACATAACAATTTTAAATATATATGCACCTAACAACAGAGTCTCAATGTATATGTAATAAAATTTGGCAGAACTTTTAAAGGAGAAATAGACTTATTTATAAGATAATCTTCTCTTAGTAACCAATAGAACAAGTGGGCAGAAAATCATCAAAGATTAAAAGACCAGAACAACTCTATCAACCAGCTGGTCTAATTGATAGCTATAAAAGAACACTTCTCACAGTAAGAGCAGTTTACTTTTTTTCTGTACATTGGATATTGTAATAGAGTACCCCACAAAGAAGTTAAGAAGAATAGGCCCGAGACAACTCTTATGCAGACTGGCTTGGAGTACCAATGGTTTTAAATCTGTTAGACAGGAGAACAAATTGTGCCAAGATGCGTGTCTTATCAAACTCTGAAAGGAAGTCACTTGGTTTAGTCCAAATTCTGAGGACAATGCTTAGAGCTTTTCCTAGTCTCTGTTCATAAATTCAGACTTCATTTAATTAACTGTATCCCATAATTACTGACTAATTTAATAAAGTGGTTAGGTTAACTTCTTGAAAAGACAATATAGTTAAAAGTAGTAAGATGGAATAAATTGGGAAAAAATTTCAATAACCCAAGATGTGCATAAGTGAAAAATGGCATTGAGTCTTTTTAGAAGCCCTTCCCTAAGGAAACAGCAACCATTCAAAATTTTCAACAAAAATTTGAGACACTAAGAATATATTTAAGGAATATTTTAAACGATTTTACGGGGTATAGCCAGTAGCAAAAACAAAGAGCTCCTCGTTTTTGTTGTTTTGTTTTGTTATATTTGAACTCATATCTGAAACAGAGAACCTAGAAAAAAATAAATTACAGTAGGATTGTAACAATTTAGAACTAGTGTGTATATGTTTTGGCATTGTTAAAGAGTCTTAAAGTAGTTTAGAAAAAAGCTTAGAACAGAGAACAAAATCAAAATATTCTGTGTTCTTAAAGAATCATGGGCTTGAGGCTATGGATAACAGTAGATAATAAAAGCAGAGTCCATTGGAAGAACTTATATCGGCTAAGGATAAGAAGGATAGATGTGCAGAATAATATTTATTTTCAGGAAATCATTAGACCAGAAAAGAGTGCATTGTTTATAAATACATTTTGAAAATGAAAGGGCTTTTTTGTTGACATACATGCTACTACCACTGTCATGGAAAATGATATGGTTTTGCAATACAAAAAACTCAAGTACTGGAAATGTCTAAAAGTTTTAAGTCCATTCTATGTTTCAAATGTTCCAATCTTTGTGGACCTTAGTAGGGAAATCATTTTTCTTCTGTGGGGTCTACCCTATGCAATGTAATTTACTGGAAACTGTAATACAAAACTAATTGCTAGATAAAATCTAACGCCAAATGAACATTTTGTAATTGTTAAAAAACTCTCGTTACCATCAACTAGGTACTTCCAGTTCCATCCATGTCTTTGATTCCAAAACTGATTTTTTTTTAAGAATTCTTTAGATTCGTATTGAAGTGATTCAACTAGAAATTAATAATCTTCATTTTAACACTGCTCTGAGCTAATGGCTGCTCTTGAAAAGGTTTGTACATTATTTATGAAAACACTTTACTTCTGCCATTCTGTGCCATGTCAGATCCTTTTCCTTGATATAATGTCCAATACTCCTACCACAACATAATTTGTTATTACACTTGCAGACACTTGTTCTTCCAGAATGGAAGTCCAATATTAAGACTGTATTACTATGACTGAAATTCTAATTCTAACTTCCATTTTCTTTATAACATTAGACTGTTATCCCATTGTTATATTCAACCTATTGACTTCTGATTGTTCATGCTATAAGTTGTATATATTGTTTGACTATACTGTTTCAAGTTGGGTTCTGCCCTCTACTTTCTGACTAGATTTCTTTTATATTACTCACTTTGGCCCAGATGTATTCAAATTCCCAAATCCAGGTTTTATATTTCTCCAGTTTTCCTTACTGCATTTGATAGCCCCTTAAGTGATATACAAATCAGAAAAGAATATCTACAAGCATTCAATAGTTTAAAAGGCTAATATCATGTAGGCTGCTTTAATTGTAGAAATACATAAACCCAATAAAGTGTATTCTCAAAGTGTAAGCATGTTTGGAATTTAGAATAATGATACCTGAAATTCTAAAGGCATAATAAAATTTTGACATCTATTTCAAGGAGGAGTGATTTTTTTTTTTTTCCTTTAGGGGAACTAACTTATGGAAATCCGATGTGTTAAATAACATCTTCATGGTTTCCTGCTTCTTCTGATGCCATTATTGTTGTATATCTTATTTTGAGTGGCTGTCACATAACATAAAGCTGGCTGTGACATGTTTCGATTGTAAGCAATTGGAATTCTGATTATAAAGATACTTCAGAATATGCTTCAATGGTTAGTAAGATGAATAATGCATTATTTCTTTATTATTCATTGAAAACTTTGGTTAGAATCATAGATATTCAGACTTACTGGCCAAACATTTAACAAAAGGAAGGAATAAATGTCAATATTTTTGGTATATTTTTCCTCATGTTAAAGGCAGCAAGTCTGGAAACGGCTCATTATATTTAGATATGCTTTTTAATAAGAAGAAAAAATGTATTTTTAATGTTAACTCAATAAATTTTTCTCTTATGCTAAAATTTTTTGACATAAGTATTAATATATGTCTTTCATGACTTTCAAAGAAAAGTTTAGATGAAATGCACTTCTAATATATGAACTATATTAAAAGAGAACCTATATACTTGCATTTTTGAAGGGAAAGTTACAAATTTGAAATTCAGACTAACTGGGAATGGATTGTATATATCTATTATTCTGTTTTACCATAACAATTTGCTAAACTTTTGCAAGTTTTGATTTGAAAGTCTTTAAAGTTTTATTACTAATAGAATACTAATAGTATAATTAATCATACAGTTATTTTGAGGATTATATCAGCTTAAAATGCATGGTACAATACGTGTGTGTGTGTGTGTGTATTTTATATATAAATATTATTCAGTATCTGTATGTCACACACAGTATAATCATAGATACTGAAGGTGATATTTAGGATGTATTTGATTCCAAATTAAAAAAAAAAAACTCACTCAAAAAGGCTTTCATAATAAAGGAATTACTATCTTATATGATAGGTATACTATAAATCTAATAATTCTTTGCTACATTGCCAAAAAAATACCAAATCTGCCTTGAAATAGCCTATTACTTTTCAATTCCAAGGTTATATCTAGGTCACTACAGTTCCACAAAGAGAAAGTACATCTGAAGCTATACAGCCCCTGGAAAGGACACTGCCCAGTGAATTAATCATGTATGACCATGGGGGACTTTAGATAAAGAAATCCTTTCAGTGAAGAGAGTCTGGGTTCATGGAGATCAAAAGACAATCCTGAGCAATAGATTTAACCCTGAAGCAGAGGATGGAGTGACTTTCCTGAGAATCACATTGAGTGGGGCAGGAGACCTGAGAGAAAGCAAGGTCCTACTAGCAAGACAGGAAAGAAAAAAAAAAAAAATGTTTATTGGACAGGTGATTACCAGTGTTTTCTATATTAAATAAAACAGTATTTTACACATTTTATTTTGTTTGGTAATAATTAATTTTAATTTGTCTTGCAGAAATATAACTTGGTTCTAAGTTCTTACATCTATAAAAATTTTACTATATGCTGTCATAGTGTTATGATTTATCCCTAATGTAATTTTCATTGTAGTCATATTATAAGCACAATTCTATGTTGTTCCACAATTTCATAGAATTAGTACTCTAAGTCAGTAGATAAAATATATTTCAGAGGAAAAAAATGGAGGGTATTATGTCTTTTAAGCTTTATAATACAAGACAAATCTTTTCTATTACACGTGAGCTGTGAAAATTGATGGTTATTCTTTATTCAAAGCCCTGATATTAACAAATCCCTAAAAAATGGAATGAATAGAAACAGAACAAATGAAAAAGTATAGATTGTTTGACAAGTAGTCATTTGCATATATTATTAGATAAAATTGATTTAAAGAATCTCCACAGATTAATGGATAAAGAAGTTTTAATGAAATACAATATTTAATTTGGAAACACATTAACTTATAAATGATAAATTATAATAAATAAATGTTAATATTAATTTTCCTATATAATAAAGACTTCAATTCTCCCAAAGAATCACTGAAGGAGAATTGATAAGAAATATGTGTGTAATTCTCAAATATGTTGCTTGACATGGTTTACAGCTTTACACAAAATTTTCCCAAATGAATTTAGAAATAGCACTATTATTTATGAATGTGAACTGATGTATGATCTAAAGAGGAAACTAAAAGTTATGATACATATAATACTACCATGGTATAAACACTAGTGAGAATCAAAATTACCATTTAAGAAATGTTGTATTGTTAGAAATAAGAGGAAATCTTTATATACTCACCCCATACACACATTTGTTTCTATTGTTTGCAGAGTATTACAAATTTCCAAAATTATGTCATTTTACTCATAAATACTTCAGTGTAGAACCCTATTTGATAAGACTTGCTTCATATAATCTCACTGCCATTATCATACTTGATAATATCATTCATTACTTACAAATATACACAAGTTCATTGAGATACACATTTTTCTCATTTTCTTTAATATGACTTTAAAATTTGGTTTATTTTAATCAGGGCTATTTTCCGTTTGTGTTTAGATGTTAGGTAATTTATTTTTGTTTACTCTATGGTCATCTTCCTTCCTCAGTTCTACATCATAGTATTTATGCCATTGATTTGTTAAGAAAATGAGCCATGGGTCATAGAATGTCTTACATTTTGAGTGTGGTTAGTTAATTTTTCTTGCTGTACCACAAGTGCTTCCTCTATGCCCCATGTTTTCTGTAGCTTGGAAATGAATATAATTTAATCGGATTGGGGTTTAATTTAATTTAAGCAAAATTCTCTTAGATTGTGCTGTGAATTTCTTAGTGCATCATATTAGGAGTTATATAATATCTGCTATTGTTACTCTAACGATAATGAAATTGATAAGTAGATCCAAGATTTTTTCAGATTTAACCATTCAATATAAAATTTTCCTCAAAATTTAACTTTTGGTTTGAGCTTCTATTTAATATTGTTGCCTAAACTATTTTTATATCAGCTTATAAAATCAAAATTTTAAAAATCTATCATTTATTCTTCATTTACTAGCTGAATTTATTTTCTATAGAATGAATTACTTCTCCCCAACCTTTCAGGTGTTCTAATGTACAGTTTATAAAATAATGGCCAAATGAATGCTCCATTTTTTTGTGTGTATATATTACTACTAACCAAATTTTATTATTTTGAGGTAGTAATTTCTATTGATTTTCAAATATTTTTAATATATGTAAATATATATGGCATATCCTGAATGTAGAAAATATTTCATCTATTTTATTCCATTACTTTTCATTATGTCTGTATTTTTTTTTCTTTTGCCAAAGTGCTGGGTTAGTACTACCCATAAAAAGTGACTAGTGGTAGAGAAAGTGGGCTCAATTTTTTTCCCTATCTGTGGAGGAATACTTCCAGAAGATAGTATATAAGAGAAACATAAATTCCTATTTTATTAATTTTATTTTAAAATATAAATGAAAGTTAAATTATGTTAAATAATGCCTGGTACCTGTGGAGATACACAGTTGATATTCCTCAATAAATTTATCAGTGTGATGAATTACATACTAGATTTTCTAATAGCAAGTAACCCTTGTTTTCTTTGAATAAGCCACGCTTGATAAAGATATATTTTTTAAATAATGTATTTTATACTCTCTGTCTGTTTTTAAAAATATTTTACTATGGCTTATAAGAAAACTGCACTTGTATCCCCTGCTTTATTTATAAAATTAAAAAAGAAAAAGAAAAACAAATATTTTTAATATGTCTAGTAATTTTAACTGTATTAATTTCAAAATCAGTTTCATGTTTAATTGGAATAATTTTATCAATTTTCTATCCATACTTCTTTAACTCCTTAAAACATTTCTAGTGACTTAAAAGGAAGTTTTTTTTTTTTTCAGGCAACTTAACTGTAACATATTTGCCTTAGCCAGTGGTGTCTAAAATTGAATTATCAGCATTACCTTGGGAGGTTTTGTTTGTTTTGCTCTGTTTCCGGTTTGTTTTCTTTCACTGGATCGTTGGAACCAAACAAGACTCGCTCGTCGGAAATCCTTATTGTGGCATGGAGATCATCGGAGTATTCGCTGCTCTTTTGCTTCAGCGCCTGGTCGTATGGAATAAAGTCAAGAGAACAAACATAACAAAATCCACCGCAGAAAATGGCCGAACACAATATAAGGGAGTGAATAATTTGAACAGAAATAAACTCTCCTAGGATACATTTGCATAAAAGACCATATAACTAATTGAGTTGTGTGTATTTTGAATACAAATGTGGGTGTTAAACATAAAATTAGTTTTTATACGGTCCTTCTTTGCTCAACAATGTACATTTTGTCATAATATTCCTTTCCTGTCTTCAAATATAGTCAAGAGGTGAAAATGGAACAATAATAAATTAAAATATCTAAAATTTGAATAGATGTTCACATTTAAGGAAAGGTAAAATCGATACCTGATGTAAATGACGAGTTGATGGGTGCAGCAGACTAACATGGCACAAGGATACATATGTAACAAACCTGCATGTTATGCACATGTACCCTACAACTTAAAGTATAATAATAATAAATAAATTTAAAAAAAAAAAAAAAAAAAAAAAAAATAAAGACTCTCATCATTCTCCCATTCATTGAATAAATCCCCACACAGTCCCAGGACTCAAACTCAGGTGCCATAAGCCTAAGCATTCTTTCAGCTCAGTAAAGGCCAAATACTAGGAATTTTAAGTAAAGAAGTGAACCATGCTGATTTGGATTATTTCCAGAATGTGCTATTTGCTTTTAATTTTTTATTAAAATCTCCATGCTTACCTAAAATAGCATATTCTGTGACAAAGTCTGATGTCTTTATCTGCAACTATTATGTAGATAAAACAATCCTACAGAGTGACATTTATCATATTTTAATCAGAACATTTCAAATACTGTAAATCCTAACAAAGACAATTCTATACACAGAACAACACTTTTTGTTGTTGTTGTTGAGACAGGGTCTTGTTCTGTCACCCAGGCTGCAGAGCAGTGGTGCTATTTTGGCTCACTGCAACCTCCATCTCTCAGACTCAAGCAATCCTCACACCTCAGCCTTCCAAGTAGCTGAGACTACTGGCATGCACCACCATACACAGTTAATTTTTTGGATTTTTGGGTAGAGATGGGATTTTGCCATGTTGTCCAGGCTGGTCTCAAACTCCTGAGCTCAAGCAAGCCACCCACCTCTGCCTCCTACATTTCTGGGATTACAAGTATGAGCCACCATGGCCTGCCTCTTTACAAAGAGCGATACTTGATGTTCTGAGACTGAGCTGCTTATCCACTACCATATATTCCTATCTCAATTATAAAGATTCTAATTTTATATGCTTTGCACTTATCTATCTAGAGAATACATTTATTACATTTAGTGACTATATATGATTCTTCTTCAAATTTACTAGATAATGTTTATTAAATTGGCATTCAATAAACAATTAAAATAAATGTAATACAAGAGAAAAGGCTCATAGTGTTCCTGACTGTTATCAAATTATTATCAAATAGCTCTAATTTCAAAGTCCTGGTTAGCAAGACAAGAACAACCAAAGTCTAGCTTGTTGTATATAATTTAATCACAAAAATTTAATTAGCAAGTTTGTCATTTACTTTCATTTTATATGCCCAGCATTCAGTATTGTGGTTAATAATATATTATTTTGATAAAAGAGTGAATTATCATATAGAGAGTAACTTCAACAATGTGAAGGACTCGAGACCCCAATTACTAATGCCTTTTAGGTATCCAGTTAGGGACTTCAAATTTACAAAAAAAAAAAAAAAAAAAAAAAAAAATGAATCTCTTTTTCTATAGCTTAATAAAGTCATCACTGTAAAGAACTACAAATATGAGATAGCAGGTATACATTTGATAGTGATATTTTAACAAACTTTCAAACTGTCATTATGTAGAAGATGCATTAACAAATTAAACAAATAAAAGGAAAAAAACAGAAATTCTGGAGCACACACCTAATAAAGCAAGCTAATTCTGATCCTATTGCAAATTATTTCATCTTTATTGAAGTTTACCATGAAAAGATCTGAACAGTTTTATTAGCACATTAAAAAAACAATATAAGAGAGAAGACATGAAATATTTTCTTTAACAAAGTCAGAAGACTTTTAAATTTATAGTAAACATGTTATATAAATTTAAATTATTGTTATATTTTATTGTTCCACTTCAACTCCATCCTACTTTCAAAGTAACAAAAGTTAAAAAGAATATTTAGATTTTAATAAGTTGTTATTTTAATTAGTTGAACAGTCATTTTCATTATCTTGTAATTTATGTTTTTATACTCCATTTGCTTGATATCATATTGCTACATATGTTTGCTTGTTTTTGATTTGGGATTAATTTTAAAATTATATTGTCCAAAAAATGTAATAATATTGATATCTACTAATTATCATCAGTAATTGATGAATTCATTTAATACCACTTTTAATTCTTAGGTGTTCATAAAACTCACATTTCTACTAATAAAACAAGGAGTTGTTTTGAAATTCTGATGACTTGGAAAGCAATATTTGGATAATTGTATAAAGGCTAAATCATCATTTATAAAGGATTTTATAATAATGAGATATAAGAATATATTTCCCAAATGAAATCATTTCAATTTGAACCATATTATACGTTTTTATTTTCAGTATTAATGCACCCAAAATATATCATTTTTTCTGTATAAAGAAATAAACAGGAACATCTCATATACATCTCATTAGTATTTCTTTATGGTGCTCTTATAAGATCACATTTAATGCTGAAAACTCAGAATAAGGATCATTTGCATTTTCAAGCTGATTTCTATCATTTTGTAGTTAAATATGTATTGCTGATACCTTTGAAATCCAGAAAATATTTTCCTCAAAAGCAAATTTATTGCTCTGTAATTGGATTTACAATATAATTTTCTACAATGTCTTGAATAGTATATTTTTAAAAAAATTATAAATTGACCATAATTATGAAAGCATTACCCTAGAAATAATTTTGACTTTGTTGTTGAACTTAAAGATACACCCTGAACAAAGTAGTATCTTTAAAAATTTTATTTATAGTTTCACATTTAAATGTAATAAAACACACCTGTGAATCTGTACATAACCATTACCACAAACAATTTCACTAGGAAAAAAAAAAAAAAACAAGCAACTACACGTTGCAATCAAAATCGAAATGAAGGATTCAGGAAAGCTGAGATCTAAGTTTAACTACATACTTTTATTTATCTAAACTTAGGTTTGGGCCTCTGTAAAAATCAATGATGTTGATGGGTGCAGCAGACTAACATGGCACAAGTATACATATGTAACAAACCTGCATGTTATGCACATGTACCCTACAACTTAAAGTATAATAATAATAAATAAATTTAAAAAAAAAAATCAATGATGTTAACATGTCTGAATCAAGCCAACGCATATAGTAAAACACAAGATGTGTAAAACAATGGCTGAAGACCTTAACTAATAAAGTGTCTTTACATTGTTGAAAAGGTTTATTATTACTCTAAGCCCAAGTTATTTTAAAAGTCATACCTTTATCACAGAAGTGAACTATAGTTAATTTTACCCTTCACAAGCCTGTGACAAAACTCTTTATAATACAAACTCAGCAATATTAAACTTCATTTATTTATCAAAAATTATGACATAGAATATTATTTTCAAAATGTTAAGCTACTGATTACAATTGAGCATTCAAAAACATTTTAATAAAGCATGAATTAAAATCCCTTATAATTTTTTTCCCAGGAAAAAATTTAAGTGTATTATATACATAAAGCTTTTATATCTGTTATAAATGTTAAACTGTTAAGAAAAAAATACTGAATTTTATAAAAACAGAACATGTTATTTCAAATGCACTTTATGCCACATTCCAGAAATAAGTTCTATTTATCTACATAGTCCATCCAGAAATAACATTATTTTAAAAATACATGATAGGGTAAAATTATTCATGAAACTAAATCCAAAATGTAGAAGAGAAAGAAGTATAAGAGCAAGTGAGTCAAAATTTTAAAAACATAACTATCTTAAAATTTTATCATTTAATATTAGGCACATATTTATAAATAACCTTTAATTGAATCATTATTTGCTGTCATTTATGTAAAGATCTCTGCATAGCAATTTGCTGATATTTATTAGGCAAAATCCTTATCCATACTAACTGTACAAGTGACACTATATTTGAATTATTTTAGAATTTAATTGTAATTAAAATGCTCTATGTTGGGTGTTTTCAAATTATCCTTTTATCATAACAATATTGAGCAATAGGTATTGCTAGTCTACTTTGTAAAATCATGCTTAGCATTTATAAAAATATTTCCTAAATGATAAAATAAGAGTTAAGATTTAAATCCAGGGCTTTGAATAATAAAATATATGCTCCTCCCAATAGATTATGCTGGTTTTCACTAAAATTATATTGAAGAAAGTGTTCTTTGAAAATAAAGCATAAAATGAACCAGACATACACAAAAAAATTTTCAAAATATAGCAATTCAGAATATATTAGAAACTCCTCTAAATCAATATTTAAAATACATGACATCCAATTTAAAGTTAAGTGAATAACTTCAGCAGTCATACTGTTGGAGAAAACTATGCGTGGCAAATCTATATATTTTATATCAGCTTTTCTTCTGGATTATCATTTCTAGTATCTTTGGTTAGTCAATATTTGGGATTTTTGCCTATTTTAATTTAAATTAGTATAATAGAATAGCAAATAAACTAATATTCCCTTTTGACATGCTCCTTTACTCAACAAAAGGTATGTGAATCATTATATTTATCTTATAGCTATAGTTTATTCATTTGCATAAATGTATAACATTTTGTATATGTTCTTTCCTGCTTTATGCATTACACTTTTGAAGGACAATTGAAATACTGTCTCTGTATAGGTAAAGAAAGCAGATTTGTTTTCTGTACAAAATAGTAAAGATAATGCTCTTTTTTTCTTTCAAATAAATTTATGGCAGCGGGCTGGCAGCACCCTATAATAGTTTTGAGTTCCTCTGGAGTGATATAAAACCACTTTGTACTTGGTGTCTATCTAGGCCCTCCTCTGCATACCTTTGAAGGGACTTGAGGGGCTAAAGCAACCAAAGCAAACATGGAGCTCATGCTTTCAAATGTGTTGTGAATAATTAAGTCATTTTTACCTGACCCAGGAGTTCTGTGTCTTCTACCTGCATCTACAAAACTGTATGAAGCTAACTTGTTAACTTACATACAGAGGAAAATCTCAAATGCTTCACAGGTCTAGGAATATTTCACTAAAAATAAATAAATAAATTAATTAATTAAATAATAAAATAGACAACATACCTATCTAATAGTGGACAAAATTACCATTCAGTATCAGTAAAATTTATGTTAAAATCATAATGTAATCCCAGTACACATATATCCAATCAGCATGTTTAAAAGTTTGACAACATCAATTTTTCACAAGTTTGTGGAACAATAGGAATTCAAATACATCACTGACAATTGTTCAATTTAGTACAATCATCTTGGATAAAATTTGGACATTACCTAGCCAAGTTGGAGATATATAAAAATAATTCTACTCCTAATTACTTAATGTAGAAAATTCCTACAGATATACCCTAGGAAAAATGCACTATGCCTTTTATAAAAGCACTATTTTGAGTAAAGAAAACCTGTAAAAATTAATTGTTATTCAAAAGTAAAATGCATTAAAGGGTAACATGATCATTCAATAGCATATTATACATGTATTCAAATGAAAAGAATTATATACATACAATGTGATGAATCACACACAATTTTGAGTAAAGAATGCAAGAATATTAGTTGATTATCCTACTAATTTTAAGTTAAAACACAAAAAACTAAAACATCCCATGATATATGCATATGTTTTAACCAATTAAGAAAAAAAAGGACTTGAGTTATCTGAAGAATGTCATTACCATCATGTGATATTTGAAAAAATACAGGTAGAATAGTTTGTGAAGACCAGCAGTCAGTTTTTATGGTATTAAGTTGAACATGTCTTATATATTCAAGTGGTGATGTTTATTATTCGCTCAAATATAGTTTTGTTCTTTAGTGTGAAAGAAAAATAAAGGCTTGATGTATAATTTTGAGGAAGTCAGTATATATGTAGCATTTAAAGCCATAAGTCAGAATGAACATTTCAAAGAGAGAATATACATACTGATGACCAAAGATTGAGACTGCAGGTTTTCAACAATAATCATCATAGGTAAAAAGGAGAACCATCAGATAATACTGATAAGCAGTGACCAGTGAGGTATAACAACAACAACAACAACAACGACAAAACAAAAACAAAAACAAAAACAAACAAAAACAAAAAAAAAGCAGAATGTAGTGTTCTAGAAAGAAAACTAAAACATTTTGTCAAGAATTAGAGTCTGCATCAAATATTGCTGAGTAGTCAAGTAAGATAGGAACTAAGTATATACTATGCCTGTGTATCAAAAATATGCAAACTATACATATTGTAAATAGTAATACGGAGTTGAAATGACCAGAAAAAATGCTATATTTGGTGGTACATTGAGAGTAAATGTCTGATTTATAGAAAATAAGCGGTGAGTGACTGACAAGATCAAGGAAGGAAAGTTATTTTGAGAAGCTTTAACAAAGAATTTGGAGAATAGCATCAAAAAAATCACTTCAAAGGAATTTATTTCATAGAATGGAACAATATCAGCATGTATTTACACTGAAGAAAGTGATGCAGTAGAGAGCAAATAAATAAAATGTAGTGATTTTAGTAAAATCATAAAAACCATTTGGAATAAGAACCTTGAAAACCTTCCCATAAAAGAAAAATATAAACTTATGAAAATCATTAGAGTCAAGTTTTTCAGAACACCAAAAATTGATTCATAACATGTAACCATCCAGGAATCATTTACTTAAGAAAACTGGCTGAATTGTAGTAAAAATACTAAGTATATAGCCTTTTAACCTGCTTAGTCTCATTTCCCCTTTCTATCTAGATGGTAGCCAGGAAAGAAACACTTACTGTTTTTTTCTGGAACTAGCATTGGAGGTTACAGAATGAGATTGAAATTCTTTTAAAGTCATTTATAGAGAATTATTATTTTACCTATCTGATAATACCTCATTTACAAAGTTGTCTGTATTTGCTATGACTTGTAGTTTGCTGAGTACAAAAAGCTCATGCCACAGAGAATTTGTCAAAAATAACTACAGGTGCTTATCTAACATTGCAGCTGCCTAGATGGTGGATAACGGTTGGAGCAAACAATAGATGAACTAAAACGATTATAAAAGGAAATACTGGAAATTACATGTCTATAGGGAATTTGAAAAGCTACAACATTGAAGGCCATGTGCATGTGTAGGGTTGTGTGTATGGCCAAGGATGTGATCTCACTTCTGGTTGGCCTTGAAGCTTTGAGAAAGCAAAACCTGTAGGATAAGGCAAGGGTGTTAGCTGTCTGGCTGAGTGTCAAAAGTATGTTCCAACATTGATACAGAGCACCTTGGCAAAATGTGAGACTTATTGGCTCTATTTAGTAAAAGAGCTTTCCTTACACCATTAGCTGAACACCAAATTAACTGAGTACAGCAGAGACTTCAGTGGTCATGTAAAATAATTTTTTAAAAAGCAGATCAAACACATTTTACTAAAGCAGCTAAAAAATATGACAGAAAAAAGAAACAAAACAACTAAGGCAAACAGCAACAAATAACACTGGAAAGAAAAACAAGTTTGATTTCTAAAGATATCACATCATACTATATAAATTGTCTAGCTTTTCACCAAAAATGAAAGGCATTGAAAGAAATAAGAAGTCATAATTCATACATAGAAAACAAATCAATCAAGAAAACTAGCTCTGAGAAACCTCAAATTTGGGCTTAACTTTACAAAAACTTTAAATCAGTAACTTTAAACATTTTCAATCAACTAAAATAAGTCATATCTAAAAAATAAGAAATATGAGAATGATACTTTATGATGTATAGAATATCAATTAAAATAAAGAAGAAAATATTTTAAGGATAAATTTTGAAGATCATGAGCACAATGATTGAAATGAAACATTCAAGAGGGGCTTCATAGTATATTTTAACATAGAAGAAAAAATTATCAAACTTGAATATAGGCTAATTTGAATTATTGATACCATTAGGCTTTGTGTCCCCACCCAAATCTCATCTTGAATTGTAATCCCCCTGTGTTGAGGGAGAGAATTGGTGTGAGGTGATTGTATCATGGGGGAGGTTTCCCCTATGCTGTTCTCATGATAGTGAGTGAGGTCTCATGAGATCTAATGGTTTTATAAGTGTTTGGCAAGTTTCTCCTTCATTCACTCTTCTCTTGCCTGCCACCTTGTAAAACATGCCTGCTTCCCCTTCCACCATGATTGTAAGTTTCTTGAAGTCTCCCCAGTCATGCAGATCTGTGAGTCAATTAAGCCTTTTTCCTTTATAAATTACCCAGTCTCAATTATGTCTTTTTAGCAGTGGGAAAACAGGCTAATACAATTATCTAGTCTGAAGAACAGAAAGCAAAAGAATAAATGAAGATGAAGAAAGCCTCAAAGACCTGGATGACATCATCAAGCCTACCAAAAAACACATAATGAGAGAGCAAGGTGGAGAGGAGAGACAGAAAGGGGTAAGCATGATTTGAAGAAATAAAGGCCATAAATTTAACAAATTTGATTTCAAAATTTAATCTATACAAAAACAGAAGCTCAGCAAACTCCAAACAGGATAAACTTAGAATTTAGGGCCTAGACTAATAGCCAAAAATCAAAGAAAAGGAGAAAATTTTACAATCAGCAAGAGAGAAGTGACTCATTACATACAAATAATCTCCAATAAGATTAAGAGAGAATTTCTCACCAGAAACCATGTTACCAGAAGGCAGTAGGATGACCTACTCAAAACTCTGGGGGAGGAGAAACAATAACAGAACAAACAACCCATGTTAATCAATAATTCTATATCCAGTAAAACAGCACTTTGTGAACAAAGAAGAAATTAAGACATTCCAAGACAAACACATCCAGAGACAATATTTTACTAGCAGACCTGCTCTTTAAAACATAACAAAGATAATACTTGAAACTAAAATTAAAGGACACTAAAGTGGCATAAACCCACATGAAGAAATAAAAGAGAACCAGTATAGACAACTCAATAGGTAAATATAAAAGACAATGTAAATTCATTTTCATTTAAAATTATTTTTCTCCCATATGACAAAAATAGCCACAACTTAAACCAAAATATGAAGTAAATGTTATAAATGTATTGATAGGTACACTTCATCAATATGTAATCTTTATGATAATAATAGCACAAACGAGGGAGGAAGAAACAGCTATATAAGCACAAAGATTACTGCCAACACTTGAAATAAATTGGTGTTAATTTGAACCAATTATTATAAGTTACAATGTTATTTTTCATCCTCAGAAAAACCACTAAGAAAAAAATAGTAAAATAAAGAACATGAGAATGTAAATGGTAAACTAGTACATATAAGTATGTATGTATATATTTATGTGTGTGTATATGTGTGCGTGTGTGCAGTGCAAAAGAAGTCCACACAGAGGAATACAGAAAAATAAGACATATAGAAACAAAACAGCAAAATGCCAAATATACAAATAATTGTATCAAATTTAAATCTGCTTAACACACCAATTAAATGTAGAAATTGGAAAAATTGATAAGAAAACACACTCCAACTATATGCTCTGTACAGGATACACACACGAGATTTAAAGACAAAAATAGGTTGAAAGTAAAAGGAGAATACAGATCTATTAAACAAAAGAAATGAAAAAAACTACAGTGACCATATAAATATGATACCAATAGCCTTAAATATATCTGCTTTAACTAGAGACAAAAAAGGACATTTTACAATGACAAAAGTGCCAATCCATCAACAAGATACAGTAATTATAAACATATATGCATCTGTATTAGTATGTTCTTTCACTGCTATATAGAAATATTGCGACTGGGTAATTTATAAAGAGAAAATATTTAATTGGCTAACATTTCTGCAGGTTGTACAGGATGCATGATGCTGGTATCTGCTGAGCTTCTGGAGAATCCTCAGGAAATTTACAATCATGGCAGAAGGCAAAGAGAAAGCAGGCACAAATTATGTGGCCAGACCTGGAGGAACAGAGAGCAGAGGTAGGTGTCACACACTTTCAAACAATCAGATCTCATGAGAACACTATCAAGTGGAGCACTAAGAGGATAGAGCTAATCCATTAGAAACTGCCCCATGATCCAATCACCTCCTGCCAGACCTCACCTCCAGCATTGGGGATTACATTTTGAAGTGTGATTTGGGCATGGATGCAGATGCAAACTATATAAGCATCTAACAAGAGAACCCCAAAATACATGAAGCAAGAGGTAACTGAAATGAAAAGAATATAATTCAACAATAACACTTGGTGAATTCAATACCACACTTTGAATAACACAAATAAATATGCAAAAGAACAACAAAGAACAAAAGCCATGAACAACATTATAAAACAACTGGACTTAATAGACATCTAAATATTACTCTAGCTAATGAAAGCAGAGTACCTATTCCTTCTCAAATGTGGATAAAACATTTAAAATATTGGACTGCATTTTAGAACGTAAAATGACTCTCAAAAATTTTAAAATCATTAAAGTAATAGATATTGCATTCCTCAGACAGAATGGAATAAAATTAAAAATCAATAACAAATGGATACTGGTGAAATTTACAAGTACCTAGATTTTTTTTAAAAAATTCACAATAACCAGTGAATTAAAAAATTAGAGTTTAAATTATAAAATATTTTAAATTGTATTAAGGAATGAAAATGCAAATATAACATGCTAAAACTTACAGAATGAAATAAAAGCAGGCTTAGAGGAAAAATTAAAGTTGTAAACAACTATGCATAAAAAAGAAAGAAGGAAGAAGCAAAGGTAGGAAGAAGGGAAGGAAGGAAGGAATGAAAGCAGGGAGGGAGGGAGGAAGGAAGGAAGATTAGTCTCAAATTAACACCCTAACATTTCATCTCAACACAGGTGAAAAAGAAAAGCAAAGTAAACTTAAAGCAAAAAGAAGGAAGATAATAATAAAGACTAGAGTAGAAATCAATAAAATACAAAATAAAACCACAACAGATAAAATTAGCCAAAAAAAATCCAAAAATTGTGTTCTTTTGAAAAAAAAATCAACAAATTTATGATATGAAGAAAGAAAGGACTGAAATGTGTAAAATCAAGACTGAAGATGGGAAATAATGAATTTACTGAAAAAAAGGATTATAAGGAAATATTGTCAAAATGGTATGCCAGAAACAGATATCTTAGATAAAATGGACAAATTTCTTAAAAGAAACAAGCTATCAAAACTGACAAGAGAAGAAAATCTCAATAAACGTATAAGAAGTATAAGATTTAATTAGTAAGAAAACATTCCCATATAGAAAAGCCCAAGTCCAACTGGTTACACTGATGAATTCTAACAAATGTTTTAAAAACAACTAACAGCAGCAACCCTTCACAAAATCTTTCAAAACACTGAAGAGTAGAGAACACTTCCTAATTCATTCTGTGATGTCAGTATTCACAGATACCAAACCAGTGCAATATACCACAAGAAAAAAAGAAATAAAAACTACAGGTAATTATCCTTTATACACAAAAGGTGCCAAATGGCAAAATTCTAGCAAACAGATCCCAGTAACATGTGAAAAGCATTATATATCTTCACCATATAGGGTGTATCTTGAGAATGTGAAGCTGGTTTAATATCTGAACATCAATAAATGTAATAGACCATATTATTATAAATAAGTAACAAAATCCAAATAACTATTTCAATTTATGTAGAAAGGGAACTTGACAAAATCCAATAACATTTCATGATAAATATTAAATAAACCAAAAATGAAATGGCACTTTTAAAAACCGACAAAGGTAATATCTAAAACATCATAGCTAATATCATATTTAATGTTGAAACCTTGAAAGTACTTCCCCCAAGATCAAGAGCAAGACAAGCATGTCTGCTCTAGCAATTCCATTGAACATTGTGCTAGAAGTTCTAATCAGGGCAATTAAGCAAGAAAAATAAATAAAAGAAAATATAGATAGGAAAGAAGGAAGGAAAACTGTTGATGTATTTAGATGACATTATCGTATATGTACAAAATCCTGAAGAATCCACAAATAATTGAATTTCATAAGCAATTTCAGCAAGATTGCAGTATACAAGATCAATATATGAAAATGTGTTGTATTTTTAGGTACTACCAATGAACAATCCCAAAATGAAATGCAGAAAATGATTCATGTACAATAACGTAAAACAGTAAACAAATAATTAGGAATAATTTAACAAAGAAGTATGAGACTTATGCACTGAAAGCAACAAAGTATTGCTAAAATAAATTACAATAAGATCTCAACTGAAAAACATTCTTTATTCATTGGATTTGTAATATTAATAGGATGGCTATACATACCAGATTGAACTACAGATTTTTGTAATTCCTGCCAAAATTCCAGCCTCTTTTTGGCAAAAAAATTGACAATCCCAAATTTTATCCAAATATGTATTCCAAAATTTATTCCAAAAGTTGTCAAAAAATCATATGGAAATGCACGTGAAAGAGGATAGTTGAAATCTATGTAAAAAGAAAGGTAAATCTGGGGGACTTCCCCTTCCCAATTTCAACACTTCCTATAAAGCTATGATAAAGAAAAATGTGTAACACTGGAATACAAGTAGATATATAGATCAATGAAATAGAATTCAAAGTACAGATATAAACTCAGACATTTACGGCAAGTTGATTTTCAGCAGGAATGACAAGACCAGTTAATGAAGTAAGAAGAATCTTTTCACCTAATGGTGTTGGCACAACTAGATAGATTCATGAAAATAAAAGACTTTGGAGCTCTACTTCATATTATTTACAAAAATTAACTCAAAATGGATCAAAAATCTAAATGTAAAAGCTACAAAAATATAAATGTAAATACTACAGAACTTTTAGTTGAGGTCACAGGCTTAAGTCTTTCTCTCTCTCTTTCTTAATCTTGGATTGGGAATTTGTTTTGTAAATACACAGCTAAAGCACAAGCAACAGAAGAAAAATGAGAAATTAGAGTTTATCATAATTAAAATATTTTGTGCTCCATAGATCACTATTCAAAAATAAAAGTAAAACACAATGAAAGAAAGATTTTCAAAACATGCATTTGATAAAGGTTTATTATCAATAATATATAAAGAGTTCTTACAACTCAAAAATTTGAAAAACAACAAGCTGAATTAAAACATAAGAAAATACTTGATTAGATATTTTCCCAAAGAAGTATATATGAAGCCAATAAACAAATTAAAATATGTGCGATATCGTTAGTGTTTAGTGAAGAGCTAATACAAACCACAATGAAATGCCCGTTCATATCTCTAAAATGGTTATCATCAAAATTATGGACAACTGTTGAAAAGAATGTGGAGAACCCAGAAACTTCATCAATTGTTGGTGAGATTGTAAAATGTGGCTGCTTTGGAAAATAGCCTGGGAGTCCCACAAAATAGTTGTAGGGTTTCCATATGACCCAACAATTTCTATCCTAGATACACATCTACTCGATTAAAATTATCCTTATAAAATATGTGTACAAGACTATTAATTAGAAGCGTTATTTATAACAGTCAAAGATAGAAACCACCTGTATTAGTCAGTTCTCATAGTGCTATAAGAAATACAAAAGACAGAGTAATTTATAAAACAAAGAGGCTTAATTGACTCACATTTACACATGGCTGTGGAGGCATCAGGAAGCTTACAATCAAGGTGGAAGGTGAAGGAAAAGCAAGCACCTTCTTTACAAGACAGCTGAAGAGAGAAGTATGAAGGAAGAATGAGAACTCACTCACTATCACGAGAACAGCATAAAGGAAACCAACCCCATGACCCATTTATCTCCCTCCCTGGACACATGGAGATTATAGGTCCCTCCCTCAACATGTAGGGATTACAATTTGACAAGTGATTTTGGTGGGGACACAAGCTAAACCATATAATTCTGAACCTACCTCCTCCCAAATCTCATGTCCTCACATTTCAAAACCAATCATGCCTTCCCAACAGTCCCTCAAAGTCTTAACTCATTTCAGCATTAACTCAAAAGCCCACTGTCCAAAGTCTCATCTGAGACAAGGCAAGTCTCTTCTGCCTATAAGCCTGTAAAATCAAAAGTAAGTAAGTTATGTCCTAGATACAATGGGGGCACAGACATTAGGTAAATCCTGACATTCCAAATGGGAGAAATTGGCCAAAACTAAAGGGCTGTTGGCCCCATGCAAGTCCAAAATCCAGCAGAGCAGTCTTAAATCTTAAAGCTCCAAAATGATCTCCTTGGACTCCATGTCTCACAGGCAGGGCACTCTGATACAAGAGGTGAGCTCCCATGGTCTTGGGAAGCTCCACCCTAATGGCCTTGCTGGTACAGCCCACTTCCTTGCTGCTTTTACGGACTGGCATTGACTGTCTGCAGCTTTTCCAGGTTTACAGTACAAGCTATCAGTGGATCTACCATTCTGGAGTCTGGAGGATGGTGGCCCTCTTCTCATAGCTCCACTAGGCAGTGCTCCACTGGCGACTCTGTGTGGGGGCTCCATCCCCAGATTTCCCTTCTGCACTGGTCTAGCACAGGCTGTCCATGAGGTCTTTGCCCCTGCAGCAGACTTCTGCCTGGACATCCAGGCAATTCCATACATCCCCTGAAATCTAGGCAGAGGTTCCCAAACGTCAAGTCTTGACCTCTGTGCACCCACAGGCCCAAAACCAAGACTTGAGGCTTGCACCCTCTGCAGTCATGGTCTGAGCTATACTTTGGCTTCTTTTACTGCCTGCTGGAGCTGGAGCAGCTGGGACCCAGGGTACCTAGTCCTGAGGCTGCACAAAGCATTGAGGTCCTGGGCCCAGCCTAGGAAATCTTTTTTTTTTTTTCCTTTTAGACCTCTGGGTCTTTGATAAGAATGCTGCCATGAAGTTCTCTGACATGTCCTGGATACATTTTCCCCATTGTCTTGGCAATTAACATTTGACTCTTCATTACTTATACAATTTTCTGCAGCTGGCTTGAATTCCTCTCCAGAAAATAAATTTTTCTTCTTTACCACATCATCAGCATGTAAATTTTCCAAACTTTTAAGGTTTGCTTCCCTTTCAAACATAAATTCCAATATCAGATCATCTCTCTCAGGTTAAAAGTTTCAGAGATCTCTAGGACAGGGGCAAAATGCTACCAGTCTCTTTGCTAAAGCATAGCAAGGGTGACCTTTGCTCCAGTTTCCAACAAGTTCTTCATCTTCACCTGAGACCACTTCAGCCTGAACTTCATTGTCCACATCATTATCAGTATTTTGGTCAAAACTATTAAACATGTCTCTAGGAAGTTCAAACTTCCCCACATTTTCCTATCTTCTGAGCCCTCCAAACTGTTCCAACCTCTGCCTGTTACTCAGTTCCAGAGTCATCTCCACATTTTCAGGTTATCTTTATAGCAGTTCCCTGCTCTTTGTGGTACTGATTATTGCATTAATCCATTCTCACATTGCTATAAAGAAATACCCCAAACTGGGTAATTTATAAAGAAAAGATGTTTAATTGACTCATAGTTCCACATGGCTGGGGAGGCCTCAGGAAATTTACAATCATGGCAGAAGATAAAGGGGAAGCAGGCACCTGCCTCACAAGGTGGCAGAAGAGAGAAGTGTGATGGAGGAACTTCCAAACACGTGAAACTATCAGATCTCATGAGAACTCACTCACAATGACGAGAACAACATGGAGGAAACTGCCCTCATGATCCAATTACCTCCATCCCTGGTCACGTGGGGATTACGAGTCTCTCTCTTGACACTTGGGAATTACAATTCAAGATAAGATTTGCATGGGGACACAGAACCAAATCATATCACCATCTAAAAATGTACCAATCAATGAAAGTATGAACCAAATATGGTACATCCATATAATGGAATATTATTGAGTCATGAACAGATTGAAGTGCAGGTACATGATGCAACATTGATGAAAGTGGAAAACATTAGGCTAAGAGAAAGAAAAGGGGAAGAGAAAGGGGGAAGTAACCGCTAATGGCTGCAGGCTTTCTTTTTGGAGTAATAAAAGTATACTAGATTTAGATAGTGGTGATGACCACACAACTTGTGAATATAATAAGAAACATTGAATTCTATATTTTAAAAATGTGAATTTAATGTTATGTAATTTACATTATGTTACATAATTTACATCTGAGTTTAACAAAAACTAGTGGTGCAAGGGAGAAACTAACTAATTTTTTGTGTAGTATTCATAAAGATATGAGGCCTGAAGGTATTTGCTTTGTGTAATTTAGTCAAGTGTAAGGTGAAAATGCAAAATATGTGGGCATAGGTACAGGCCAAGTGGTCAACGTAATAGTATAAGTCAATAAGTATTCTTTTCTGATTGCTTCAATTTGCTCAGTCAATTAGAAATGAAGTTATTAGTTACAGTGAAGATGGGAAAGAGGTGTTGGAGCTCAGGTAAAAGGAACATGTAAAAGCTGGGTGTGGTGGCCCATACATGTAATCCAAGCATTTTGGGAGGCTGAAAAAGGAGGATTGCTAGAGGTCAGGATTTCGAGGCCAGCCTCGGTAATATAATAAGACGCTATCTCTAAAAAGAAAAAAAAAAGGTTAAAATATTTCTCTAAGAGAGCAAGAGAATGCAAGAGAATGAGTATGATAGGTAAATAATATGATTGCCAACAAGCATTAAGGGCTCATTTGAGCATCATGGATGAAAATTAAATGCCAGAACTGTCAGCTTTTGTTGGTGTGCTTTCCCCAGAGATATTAATTAAAAACAATGTGGGTGTATAAGAGTTGTAGGGTTGCTCTGTTTCCAAGTGAGTCTTGTGGGAGAAAAAAAAAAAAAAAAAAAAAAGAAGTCAAGATGAAAGAGGCTACATGAAAGGGAATTTTAATGATTGTTTATACAATCAAAACTGCATGAAGAAAGAAGTAAAAACACTAAACGTAGGTGGGCATAATACATTGAAGGTCTCCTTGGGATGCAAGCACTGTTGTGGTCCAGATACTGTAAGAAATGAGCTGAAAATGCTGGAAGTAGTAATCAGGAATGAGATTCTGATAATTTCAGCTATGGAATGATAGTCGTTAGGGTTAATGACTGGTTATATGGTAAGATAATGAGAATGAATAGGTTAGGGTGGAGGACAAGGACATACACAAATAAAGGAAATGAGATATCAGTAAATGAATCATCTTGTGTGTGAGAGCATCACAAATTAAGGCAGTAATAGTCTTGGAGACTGGGACATTGAGTCAGTCGTTGAAATGATTGCTGAATGAAACAGAATGTCCCAGTAGAAGGAATGACCCAGGATTGTTAGATAATAAAAGCAATAAATTTTATCACACATGATTTAGAATACTTAATCCCAACTTGCTAGTTGTAAACTAATTGACCAACTTCTGGCTTTTGCTCTTCCACTAGTGGCAGTAATTGTCATTCGTAGATACGGTGAAAGTGTCCACAATGGACCTGGAATAACAATTCATAAGTCCTGTTCATCATCTGATGGTATATTCACTATGCTGTGCTTCTCTTATTGTAGAACAGTCAGTGTAAATATTTTATGTGTAAGATTTCTTTAATAAAAACTATTTTTAATTTCCACCTGTAATCATATATAAAACATCATTAAGGTAAATATTCTTAAATAACCTTAGGTGCTAGTCTATAATCAATTTTGGATAAAATTCTCAGGTGAAAAATACCTGCTTTAAATTTCCATCCTCTTTGTCCTGATATATCCATTTTACTTTTTCCACAAATTAGCAATATTAGAGTATCCTATGATTTCATAAAACATTCTCTACTTACCTTTCCACTAACAACACATACACTCATAAGTTTGAGTTTTAACCAAAGCTTTGTACTTAATTATATGTATATAGTTGATTATTGATGAGATAATAATGTTTTAATCATAGAAGCAAAATAATGTTGACCAAAGTGATTTTCTCTTATCCTAGATGATTTCCTGCTGCCTAGAATTGTGCCTTATATATACTAAGCATTAAAAATGTTACCTTTCTAAGGTTATAGTCTTTAATATAGGTAAATGCATTGTGATAGATTACCAAAGTGGCCCAAATATTTTATTCCTTCTTTTTTTCATCATATAATTTTGCGGCATATTTTTAATCTGAATCTGGTTCAGCCATGTGCCCCTTTTTAGTCAGTAAAATGTTAGATGACAGGACGTGAACAGAGAATATATACCCAATTAGGCTTACTCTCCCTCCTCTTTGTCTAGCACTGTATGTGAATATCACCAGGCTAGCCTGATGGAGCAGAAAAAGCATCCAGAGAATTGCTATGTGGACCAGCGTTTTCCAACCAAAGCCACTATAATATGAGCACAGCAGTTGCTACTTTTGTGTGATACTGTAGTTTGTAACCGTATTATTGTAATATTATGTGTATATGTATGTGCATATATATGTGTTTTATACATAATAAATACATATATGTGTGTTTTATATATAAATGCATATAAAATGTATATGTATATATTTATATATATATCCTATATCACAGATATACTAATTTAATACTTGTTGAAACACACAATGTTCTCTACAGAAAAATATGACTGTACAATGACTACTATAGAAAAGTATCTATCTATCTATCTATCTATCTATCTATCTATCTAGTAGACAGAATGATGCCCCCACCCCACCCCAAAGATATTTGTGATGTAAGCCTTGGAACTTGTGAGTTAGGCTACATGAAAAAGGAAAATTAAGGTTGGATTGAATTAAGGTTGCTAATTCATTGACCTTAAAATAGGGAGATAGACCGGGTCATCCACGTAGGCCCAATGAAATCACAACAGTCTGTATAAAGAGAGAGACAGAGTCAGAGTGACATGATGTAGGAAAAACTTGACCTTCCATTGCTGGCTGAGAAGATGTAAGGGGGGAAAACCCAAGAAATACAGGTGGACTCCAGAAGTTGGAAAAGGTGAGAAATTGAATTACCTTCCAAAGCTTCCAGAAAGAAATGCTACTCTGCCAACAGAGTGCTTATAGCTCAATGAAACCTATTTTGAACTTCTAACCAAGATAATTGTAAAATAATAAATCATGGTATTTTAAGCCACTAAGGTTGTAGTAATTTGTATAGCAGCAATAGGAAATAAATACATATATGAATATTATTCATGGTGTGTATGACTTAATAATATATGTGTCACTATTGTAACAATTCAGTTTTGGGACAATTATCCTCAATTAACGAAGAGATGTAGATGTAAACTTTAAAAATAATACAACTGGGGCGGAGCAAGATGGCCAAATAGGAACAGCTCCAGTCTCCAACTCCCAGTGCGAGTGAAACAGAAGACCGGTGATTTCTGCATTTTCAACTGAGGTACTGTGTTCATCTCACTAGGGAGTGCTGGACAATCAGTGCTGGTCAGCTGCTGCAGCCCGACCAGTGAGAGCTGAAGCAGGGCGAGGCATCGCCTCACCTGGGAAACGCAAGGGGAAAGGGAATCCCTTTTCCTAGCCAGGGGAACTGAGACACACAACACCTGGAAAATCGGGTAACTCCCACCCCAATACTGCGCTTTAAGCAAACAGGCACACCAGGAGATTATATCCCACACCTGGCCGTGAGGGTCCCACGCCCACGAAGCCTCCCTCATTGCTAGCACAGCAGTCTGCGATCTAACCGCAAGGCAGCAGCGAGGCTGGGGGAGGGGCGCCCGCCATTGCTGAGGCTTAAGTAGATAAACAAAGCCACTGGGAAGC